>NW_026946854.1:0-127790 GCF_910591565.1 Cydia splendana | reverse complement strand
CAGTACGACGCAACTACCCGCTAGCTTCACTCCGTGGAGAAGTGTGATGGCGGCGGGTGGCTGGCGGAGTGCACGAACAATAACAGTTGTTTCATTTGATCACCCAGTACACAACGGAGCCTGGACGTCACAGTGTCTATAACCCTGCGTGTAATTAGGTAAAATAACTTATCGTATGGGGATGTAAATTTTAGTAAAAGTAAAGGGGTTGACAGTGTGGACGATGTATTTCGTGAACCTTTACATGATTAGTAGTAAAAGTAGGTATTTAAATATCCCTTTTTATGTAACAATAATACTAGTCTGAAGAATAAATACCGTTTACATCTGCAATACCTGCTACCATGAGTAAATTTAATAATTTGAAGTTTACCTCTACTTGAGTTGCTGTAATTCTTTGTATTATTTTATTGTATTCTGGTGTACAATGAAGAGTATTGGTATTGTATAAACAGACTACTTTTAACTAATAGAATTGAAAAGGCAATAGGCAACACGGCCGAGTGTGATATTATTGTTGATCGTGCACCGGAGGTAGCACGCAGTCGGATGGCCGAGTGTGATATTTCATAAGATTTCAAGAATAAATTATAATTATTTTGCGTGAGTTATGTTAAACTTATGGCATTCAGTGGGTAGTGATTAAAAATGTGATTTGTGTTTACCCGAATATTTTTGTTTATTAATCTGTGGGTAGTCGCGAAAATGACCCTTCTCTCCTACCCGCCAATTCGAATGAGGAAAAAGTATAAAATGTAACTTACCATGGGATGGAGGGATCATTCTCGCTTGGCGCTTGAACCAGTAACATGTAGCACGAAGGTTACGGCTTGTTAACTAAATATTGTTAAAGAGTGTTGAAGTAAGAAGTTGGAGTAAAATAAAAGTAATTGATTGTACGGAGGACTTTGATTCATCACATTAGTAATGAACTTAAAGGGCCGTCACAATAGATCAATGCTGGTCAATGCGACACTCAAAGGCCCACAACACCACAATAATAATAATAATGTCCCGCGGGGGCAGCTTGTGGCGAGCTGACGGTGAGTGACGACATCGCGGACCCCTACAACAAACTTGAAAGGCAATATGCAAATAATATACTTTCATAAGCATTAGAGTATATATTCATTATTTTAAATAGGTTTAGAGCCACATCGGATCATCAACAACACAAAAACTGTAGACGATTATGGATACGTATTAGGAACCATCCTAAATATGCAATTGGATCATGCCCCACTGTTGTAGCTAGGATATTGGGACGATTTGGGCCTTTTGGAACGAGTGTAGCGGAGCGAAGCGACGCGGAACGAAGTGTAGCGGAGCAAAGCGACGCGGAACGTGTTCCAAAATGGCCCAAAAGTCCCAATATCCTACTACTGGAGGCCACCGCCTTCCATCGACTCTCCCCACCAAGCATGGCTTTTACCACCGCTGGCAAGGACAAGTCTCTCCCCACTACGGCCACGAGTGCGGCCCTCTCATCAGCCCACGCTGGGCAAATGGCCAGCGTGTGTAGCGCCGTGTCTTCGGCATTGCCGCAGTCGTGGCATTGCATAGTTGGTTCCCGTCCCGCCCTCCTACACAGGTATCTCCCGAAGCAACCATGCCCCGAGAGCGAATTTACAAAAGCTATACTATTTCAGTCACGACGCAGATTCTAATAGGGGAGCTTTTGTTTATGCATATTAGTTAACAATACCTATACCGTGTCGGTAAAAAGTAGTCACTGAAATGGATTAGCTTTTTGCTTACATATTTTCATATATTATTCACCACAAAACCTACTCGAGTTTAGTAACGTCAGTCACGTTTGAATGTGATATCTAATTTTTAATAATACTCATTTACTGAAATGGATTAGCTTTTGTCGCGATATATACAAACATTTTGCTCTCACAAAACCTAGTCGAGCGAGCGGCGGAGTCTCGCCGCCGCCGCCATATTGGTTTACTGTGAACATTGCGCAGATATGATTCGCCAGCGCGTTTCGTGCCTTACTTCGCATTTGTTGTGATCGTGATGTTTAGCGGCAGTGAGTAGTTTTGTCTTTTTACGGTTATGTGTTTTGCAAATATAAAAGTGTAAAATCATGTTAAAAAGAGTGTTATGTGATCTCTTAGGTGACAATATTTGTTATCTTAAGTTCGAGGAGAAGAGTGTGGATAATTTTCACGCACAAATCCAGTGTAAGTTGACAAATGGTGATACGTATAACGACAAATGTGAAAACTTTATCACGGCGTTTTCAAGAAATACCAATACGAATTGGATAGTAAACAAAACTTTTCCAAACTGTTCTCGCCATGAGTTTCGTAAATTATATATTTGCCAACTGTCTGGAAAAAATAAAAAAAGTGATAAGAAGATTGGATGCAACAGAAATTTTAATTGCACTGCAAACATCAATATAAAATTTTTGAAAGTGACTCCGCTTACCGAAAAAAGGTCAACATTAATTAAAGAAGGAAAATGCGTAGTGATCACTATCAATTATTGCCACTCTCACAGAATTAAAGTGGCTCAAGCGTTTAATTTGCTAAGGTGTAGTGCGGAAACCAACGAGTCCTTTTATAAATACTTTGACTCTGGTATGACTCCAGCTGCCGCCAAAACATACCACGAGCTGCTCATAACTGAAGATTGCACAGAGGATTTGGGCGTTCTATTAGCAAACGCCCAAATAAATCCAACAGATCGACATGTAGCGTATTTGTACGACCAATGGAGAACTGAAAGGTATGGTGGACGAGAAGAAGGGAGTGTCTTGGAGAGAATAAAATTAAAAATAAAAGAGCTCAGAGACAAAGACATACAATTATGCATTACGGAAAATCCTTTAGTGGCTGTCATTATAACGCCTGTAATGCGAAGAGCATTTGAAGCTGGCTTAGCGGACGAAATGATATTTGTTGATACGAGTGGGTCTTGCGACCAAAGCAGCACGTGCGTCACTTTCATTTTTGCAGCTACAAAAATTGGGGCAGTTCCAATAGCTGTTATCCTGCATAAAAATAAGACTGAAAAAGACTATTTACTGGCCTTGAAATTGGCGAAAGCTAACTTGGAGGAGTTTAGTCAAAAGGCATTCGAGCCACAAATTATTATGACCGACGACGACGCGGCGGAGAGAAATGCTTTGCAGGTCATTTTCCCCAAAGCGCGCCTGTTGTTATGTATATTCCACGTCATGCAGGCTACTTGGCGCTGGCTTTGGGAGGGTAGCAATAAAATAGATAAGACTGATCGCAAACATTTAATGCTTTTGTTTCGACATATTTTGTTTGCGAAATCCACATCCGATGCTGAAAACGCCATGCTCGAACTGTTAAACGATAGCATTCTAAAAAAATATGCCAATGCTAAAACATATTTTGAAACATATTGGAAAAGACGCGATGAGTGGAGCTTACCCTTTCGAAGTGACGTGTTACATAGAGGTAATAACACGAACAATTATTGTGAGGCGTCAATAAGAATATTTAAAGATATTATACTGCAAAGATGCAAAGTATTTAACATTTGTGCCCTTATTGATTTTGTTACAAGCACATTTGAAAATTATCACAGGAATAGACTACTTAAATTTGCGAACAACAGAGGACGGAATTTAACATTAGCTTACGAAAAGTTTTGCAAGCATTTAAGCAAGATAGATGAAGATCAAATAAAACAAATTTCAAATACATTATATGAAGTGAAAGAGAAAGAAGATGGCAACTGCTGCCAAGTAGATATTGAGAATGAGTTTTGTGACTGTTTTTTTGGGCAAGGAGGAGAATACTGCAAGCACCTGTGTGCAGTAGAACAAAAATATGGTGTTTTTTTAAAACATTCGTTATTGCTTACTAAAACCGATAGAAATAAATTCGTCACAATTGCTTTAGGTGAACAGCATTCAACAGATTTCTATGACAATATTGACGACATCGATAGCGAGGCCTTTACTGGTGACTACGAAGATACAACTGCTGCTTCATCAAGAGAAGTTCCTCAACAAGTAAGTGATCCTAATGCCGAAAACTTTAATTTACCAATAGCCGAAACTGTGAGTGATACGAGTGTGGTTGAAGAATTGCGTCATGAGTTTATGAGACTTACTGATATTTTGGAGACCAATAAGAGTGGTCCTTCTGATACTGCATTACTAAAAAAATACGTCAAATCATTAAAAAAAATAAAAACATCAACACAGGTAATGTCTTTGATGTCGCATTCAAATAGATACAACAGGGGTCGGAAAATTAGAGTACAACCGACCTCAATAGCTAGGAGAAAAGATAGAGGGTTACAAGGTAGTAGTCGCATACAAGCTGGAAGACCATCTAAACTTGAGAAAAAGAAACCAAAAAGACCCCACAATATCAGTATCAATATAGAAAAAAATCAAGCAAGTGCAAAAAAACATTAACGCAATTTAAATTTATTTACAGTGCGATAATTGGCACATTAAGTATCTATGTCGAAAATTTAAAGGGCCATATGTACCTACTGTAAAACGTTGTAACATGTGCGACTAGGTAATTCGCAGCTCGTGTCGATTTAAAACACTCCCTCCGTTCGTGTTTTAATTTATCGCCACTCGTTGCGAATTTCTTATTTAACGCACTTGTATCGTAATATACTATTACAGTACATATGGTGCTACATTACCACACTAGAGCAATAATTAGCACATTACGTGACTATGACGAAAATTTAAAGGGCCATATGTACTGTAAAACGTTGTATGACACATGTGTGAATTTCCTATTTCTTGCACTAAAACCTATCGTGATGTATTTATTAACTTATTCATGTAAACTCACGAAAGTAAAATAATGAATTAATGAAATTCCGTCAATATTTTGTTCATTTTTTACGAATGACTTATCCATAAAGTGACGATAAAATGTGAGAAAGTTTAGTAAAAGGTCTCACTTTGTCGATTATAGTTTTCAAGTTACGGGCAGTTAGTGAAATTTGGCAAAACTTACCGAAAATCTCATAAATCTGTTTATTTATTAAAACTGATGCTACATAATCTAACTAAAGAATCGTGAATTTGATTGGATAGCTTATATTACCAAAACATTAAAGTCTAGAGTCCTCTACTTTGTCGATATCTAAAAAACAACGACATAAGTAGGTACAACTAGTAAAAAACGTGAAATATATTATGATATTTGTAAGTGATACTTGGTGAGAAGGGGGAGGCCTATGTTCAGCAGTGGACGTCTTATGGCTGAGATGATGATGATGAAGTGATACTTAGTCTGATAACTTAAGGCTTAAGATACACTTGTAAGTTTTACTTACGTAAATAGGGACACAGCTATACTACAGAATGAGAGATGAATATTATTATCTCATTCTAACAAATAGCGCAAGGCTACCCTTACGTAAGCATAACTTACAAGTATGTATATCTTAGGCCTAGAGCCACTATGTATTAACAAATTCCCGATTTATGAGGTACCCTGTATAAAATCGGACACAAAAGTCAAGGGTTTAGTGTTAAGGTATGTTATTTATATGTAACCATAGCAATGTATACATATAAATAACAACAAATGAGGCTTATTCGAACTTACACTTTGATACCTATCAAATGTCATGTTATAATTCGCGCGTGAATTAAGCTCGCGAATACTCGTATACGTATACTAGATGTTGCCCGCGACTTCCTCCGCGTGGAATCTTATCTTCAACATTTTACATCTTTAGTACCTATAATTTTAATCGATGCAAACTTTATAATACAAACTTTTAATATAATGTTAATGCCCTTTTACCAAGTTTGAAGTTCTTGGCTTGAAAGAAAATTTATACCACATATAAACTTACATCCCCTTTTTAACCCTCTTAGGGGTTGAATTTCCAAAAACGTTGCAATTTTTTTTTTTGGAATCTGCTACTATGCCTTTCTAAGAAGTTTCAAAGCATTTTTAATGGATTCAAACTTTCAACCCCTTTTGAACCCTGTTAGGGGATGAATTTTACAAAACGCTGAATTGATTTTTCCTGTCTTCTAATAATATCCCCAAATACAAAGATTCAAGTCCTGCGCTCGAAAAAATGTTTGATATCCATACAAACTTTCAACCCCTTTTTCACCATCTTAGGGGATGAATTTTCAAAAACGCTGAAATTAGTATTCTTGTATTTTAATATAATACCTTTTTGCAAAGTTTCAAGTTCCTAGCTTAAAATAAAATTTGCACCCCATGTCGAAATTTCATCCTTTTTAACCCTGATGATGAATTTTCAAAAATGCTGAAATTAGTTTTCTTGTATTTTAATAATATCTTTTTACGAAGTTTCAAATTCCTAGCTTAAAATAAAACTTGAACCCCATACAAACTTTCATCCCCCTTTTTAACCCCCTTAGGGGTTGAATTTCTCAAAATCGCGTCTTATCTCTTGTACACTTTATAAATGTAATCTGGTGTGGAAATTTCAACTTTTTATCTTTTGTAGTTCCGGCTCTGCGTTGATGAATCAGTCAGTCAGTCAGTCAGTCCACTTGCATTTATAGAAGATTGCATTTATTGGCGGTGGTGGCCGAGTGGATATGACTTCCGACTTTCGATCCGGAGGTCACGGGTTCAAATCCTGGCTCGTACCAATGAGTTTTTCGGAACGTATGTACGAAATATCATTTGATATTTACCACTAGCTTTTCGGTGAAGGAAAACGTCGTGAGGAAACCTGCATACATCTGCGAAGAAATTCAAAGGTGTATGTGAAGTCCCCAATCCGCATTGGGCTAGCGTGGGGACTATAGCCCAAGCCCTCTCGCGCATGAGAGGAGGCCTGTGCCCAGCAGTGGGACGTATATAGGCTGATTATTATTATTATTATTAGATGTATTGGCACGGGCGAAATATACTGTTACCATTCGCCTGTGCGCTATTAACATCAAAATACAAGTTCGAATTAACCATTAACCTCCATGAACGAAGTTCTATCCTAACGAAATCCTTAACACTCTCCATAAATCAACTAGTACGTTCTAGCTTTTGTAAATTTACATAGGTACTATCGTTAAATACACATTTGACCCAAACATAATATATAGGAGGTAGGTACATTATGATAGAAGTGCGAAAAGTAGGATAAGTTAAAATACGACCGAAGGGAATGTTTTAAATCGACACGAGTTGCGACTTACCTATATTCGCACGTGTATCGTACAACGTTTTACAGTACATATGGCCCTTTAAACTTTTACGCTGTTTAATTTTATTGCACTATTAAGTTAAAACTAAATTATACCTACATGATTGTTTAAGACTGATTATCATCACTTCATATTATTTATTAGGTACTTAAGAAATATAAAAACATTAAAACGAGAGTACCTATTTGTTATAAAAAATACCTATTTATGATTAATGTTTTATACCTAAGATAAATGTTACCTCACAAATAAAGGATCTCATAAATAATCCAAAGATTATAAAATTATGATTTACGTTAAGTAGGTAGTAATTACGTATTATAAAGTTCCTATTTCTGTGCCATAAGTAATTCAATAAGATGGTTTACTTAAAGACTGATTACACTCATCGATACTCAGTTCATCGTAAATTGAATAACCACTCACATATAGGTAACTTATTTATAGATATTTACATTTAGTATTTAAACACGCGTAAAAAGTCGTTTTATTTATCTACTTGCAAATAAAGGTGCTCTTAACTTTTAAAACTTACTACTATTAAAGGGTTTTTTACATTATAGATGGTACTAAAATGACCGTTTGGATTTTGGTACAAAATTGGTCTAACTAAGCCATGATAAGGATGATTAGGTAGTAAATATGTTGGCCAGTCGAACTTAGTATCTTGAATGTAAAAATATGTAGAGATTATTAAATTATTATAGAACATCCACCAGATTGTCGCTTAATAGTACCTACATTACGATACAAGTACGAAAAATAGGAAATTCGCAACAAGTGGCGATAAATTAAAACACGACCGAAGGGAGTGTTTTAAATCGACACGAGTTGCGAACTACCTATTCGTACGTGTGTCGTACAACGTATGTTACAGTACATATGGCAATCATTTTCGGCATAGTCACGTAATGCGCTAATTATCGTAGTTCTGTAAAGTAGCACCATATGTACTGTAAAGATTATATTAGGATGGCAACAGTAGCAGTGATGGTGTTGCAGTGTTACTGTGCAGAGTTGACGCGGGCGATATCGCTGTCATATTGCTGTGAATCATTTTACCAAGGAGATGGACAGTGACATCTCATGCGTCTAAAATGCAGAAGTAACGCTGTAACAGTAACGCTCCTGCAATAGCCATCTGAAAGTTAGCTTAAGAAAACTATTAGATTGTTTAGAAAATATCGAATACTTTGATATCCGAATTGATACTGTTAAAATGTTATATCTGTTATTTTATTTTATACATGGAATATCATCCAGACACAAACCAGCTAACATTTTCAAAATTACTGGCTCTTGTTATTGTTAAGGCTGGCGTCCACTAGACTCGCCGAGGCGAATCGAATCGAATCGCAATAATTCGCCTCCTATATTTTTTACACAAGAATCGGCGCGCCGCGCCGCAGCTATTCGTCAATGGACGCAGTTGCATAGAAAATATAGGAGGCGAATTATTGCGATTCGATTCGATTCGCCTCGGCGAGTCTAGTGGACGCCAGCCTTTATAGTGTAGGAAGGTAAGTAGGTGTCTACTATCTAGGATTATTACTGTGCTATATTTACTTAAATAAAATCTTATCACTTCGTTTTACCTTTAGAACGAAAATAATGCCTAAAGTCATCGTGGGCACGACCCAGAACGCTTAATTATTATGCTCTATGCAACTTTCGTGATTTTGAGTAAATAATATTATTGTCTTGCTTGCGCCTGTAATATTGGCGTGTAAGTGAACTTTTGTATTTGAGTCACAGGTGTTGCAATAATATTTTACGCTTCGAAGGCTACAAAAAGATCTCATACGCTCTTATGGCTCTACTAAAAACATCGTGTCAGATATTTTTGCGGCCTTCGTTGTGTACCATATTATTGCAGATAACTGTACACAAGTTTTAAAACAAAATGGTTACTCCGGTGAACCGTTGATAGCTTATACGTATAAAAGTATCGTTTTCATCACACAGGTCAATAGGAAAATAATAAGCACGTACTTACCTTTAAATATGGATAAGAGTAAAAAAAAAGCCTTTATAGACCGTAGCTTGACGTATGGCGTTCAAATTGTTGAAGTTGAAAAACAATTAATGCATCGTAATAGTCATCGGCAATTAGATGCTTAGATGATTTACATATTTACTTTCTTTAGGATACTATATATAATAGGCAGATCCGACAAAATGTTTATGTTAAAATATAATGTACTTATAACTTGCCACTAGATAGATATATTTCGTTATGTATTTAGGATGGTACTGATCTATATTTTTGAAAAGCGTATTGACTGGAGGTGCCTGTATAATGATGTAGGTAGAACATAAAAGGAGAAAATAATTACCTTATGCCGTGTCTCTCCGTATTTCTGCAGGCTGATTTTAGTACATATTAAATAGTAGCCATCAAAATAATCTCCGGGAAGAAGTTATGAAACTATTTTCACGGCAATCTCCCAGCAGAATGGGAAAGAGCCGAGCTAGCCTAGTCCTGAATTTTTCGTTGTACACGCGATCTCCAGTCTGATTATATATGCTAGTTGTTTTAAAAATGTTAATACTTGCACGCACAGTAATCAGAGTCATGTGTACCTATAGTGATAATGACCGAAGAAGTTAAAAAACAAGCATGTCTATAGGAGGGCCGCAGCCATTATTTTTTTGATAAAAAGATTATTTGCGATTTTGTTACCAGTTAGGTACCATATTCATGTGCATAGTAGCTTTTGCCCGCGAAATTATTCGCGAAATTTATGTTATCTACTTGTTATAATAAAATTCTTGTCCAATTGAGCCTACATTCCTTGCTTTTTTAATAAATCTTGTACACAGTTTCAAGTCTCTTACTTAACACATCTCCGTACGAAATTACAACCGACTTTATTAAACGCCTTAAGGAAAGAAATAAATAAATAGAAATACTACTTTAGGCAATGTAATAACATGTCAAAATGTTAAATACCTCATATACTTTCACGAAATTTCAGAACATGATTTCCTTAGAATAGTAATAACGCTAATTACCTATATACATCCCTCATACATATTTAGATTGGGTTTTACAAACTAATTTCATATATCAGAAATCTGCTATACCTACAAGTTTCAACCTTCTATTTTCCGTAGTTTTACTCTGCGTTAACGTGTTAGGCAGTTAAGCAGGACAAACTCTTTTATTTCTTACCTATACGTATACCTACCTATATGTATAGGAAATAGGTAGAGAGCAGTAAGTAGGTATAATATACGACGGATGGTTGGTACTTTTATCGTATATCGTACCTTCATCATTATTAGATCATAACAGAATAAATAGTCTATAGGTGACAGTCCATTTCCAACGACAGCAGCACTACCATTCATTTTACTATGGGAATTGACAATAACGCCGACGCGTTTGGTACTAATAGTGCAGCTGCGGTCAGAAATGGAATGTTACCTTATGACAGACGCTCAAAATACGACCATCATATCCTTTATTGATTAGAATATCGTTGATTTTGGATAGAACAATTGTTTTCAGTTTAATCTGGGATTCTAGTCCAAAGGGACATAAAATGGTATGGTATGGTTCATTATCTCTTCAAAGTCTTACCGATCCTTAAAACTAGTGAATCTTGGTCCTGAAATAAATCAGCTATTTAGTTATATATCTATGTATTATAAAAATAAATAGTCAAGTTATTCTATTACCATTTCACACCTAATAAGAAGTATTAACGAAAATAATTCTTAAGTGAAAAAAAAAGTTTAGGCATTGTTAAGTATGTAATTGCATGAACGGTAATTTATTTAATACAATCGGAGTCGTTACTAAAATATTATTCAAGTTTTAGATCGCAGCACACTAGCATTTGTAGCAGCAATAACCGTATGGATTTAATTAATAAAGCCTATACGATTTCAATACATTTCTGTACTATAATAGATTAGGGTTTTGTTAAGTTTTGTCCAAACAAAAGCTAATCCAGTTCAGTTCGCATCTAAACCCTATCAGTATAGCTTTTGTAAATTCGCTAACCGTATGGATTTAATTAATAAAGCCTATACGATTTCAGTACGTTTCTGTACTATAATAGATTAGGGTTTGGTTAAGTTTTGTCCAAACAAAAGCTAATCCAGTTCAGTTCGCATCTGAACCCTATCAGTATAGCTTTTGTAAATTCGCGCCCCGAGAGGACCTGAGTAAGGTGGAAGGAGAGGAACCCCCCCTTTCTTCTGATCCATCGCTCCAGAACGGGTCGGAAGGCTTCGACGGTCCAGTGGCCGGCACTTGGCGCCTCCAATCTCTCTTTCCACTTCTGGAGGAGCACTCGACGGGAATCAAATCTCCAGCGTCTTACCTCCTCCAGAGGTGGTTGAACCCCCCTGGCCCGCGCCTCAGAGACACGCCAATAAACATCAGCGAGCGCTGCTGCGTCGAGGTCCCAGGGCGGAGTCCCCGCCAACACGCACGCTGCCTCGTGGGATACGGAGCGGTATGCCCTCACCATCCTGACCGCCATAACCCGCTGCGGCCTCCGCAACTGGGCTTGATTTTCGGCGGTCAGGGTGAATGCCCAAATGGGCGCCCCATATAGGGCCATCGACCGCACAACATCCGGTACCCTACATCAACCCATCCGATACCACCATGAAACCAATTCCAGTCGGTAGGTATGAACCCCATTTCAGGAATATATAAATCTGCCTAATATATAAATACGACTCTGGAATACGTGGAACGCTACATATACCTCGGAAAAGAAATTTCTTTTTGCAAAGATAAAAAAAAGATAAAGATAAAAAATAGTTTATTCAAGTAGGCATATTACAATGCGCTTATGAACGTCAAATAAACCTTTACCGGCTCCAACCGTACACCTCTGCCCCGAGAAGATTTAAATCCCCCCTCAATTGGAGGAGGGTATCCCAATATGGGACCGGCAACAAACTCGGCGGGACACATATTTTCAAAACATTACATCTTATAATTAACATGCATTACGAGTAATTAAGAAAAATACAATTTAAATTACTATAGAACTCATGCAATTATACTCAGTGAGTACATAACTTTATACAAATACGTAGCTCTTTCAGAAAACATATCAAATTCTTACAAAAGGAAAAGAAAATAAAATCAATAAAAGAAATGAGAATACATATTATATGAATCTGACTGATTGTTATGAGATGCTTTCATACAATTTGATGTGCTTTCTTACCTGAGCTGAGTCACCTTTAACTCTATACATAATACAATGCTTTTAATTGCTACTTGTCGTTATTACAGTTTCTGGTTTGGACCATCCATGTTTGTCTGTCAAGTAGTCCTCGACTCTGTAATAAGCCTTCAACATCAATGACTTTTTTAAGTAATTCTTAACAGCTGGAAAGGGTAATCTTAAAGCATCCTCAGGTAACATGTTATAAAAATGAATGCATTGCCCAACAAATGACTTCTGTACTTTACGAACACGAAACTTTCTGATAGCAAGCTTGTTTTTATTTCTAGTATTATAGTTACGGACATGGAAAAAAAAGCGCTGGTGGCCTAGCGGTAAGAGCGTGAGACTTTCAATCCGGAGGTCGCGGGTTCAAACCCCGGCTCGTACCAATGAGTTTTTCGGAACTTATGTACGAAATATCATTTGATATTTACCAGTCGCTTTTCGGTGAAGGAAAACATCGTGAGGAAACCGGACTAATCCCAATAAGGCCTAGTTTTACCCTCTGGGTTGGAAGGTCAGATGGCAGTCGCTTTCGTAAAAACTAGTGCCTACGCCGAATCTTGGGATTAGTTGCCAAGCAGACCCCAGGCTCTAGGGCTTGCATTCCGGAATTCCGGAATTTCGAAATTCCGGAATCTCGGACAAATTTTCCGATATTACAATTCCGGAATTGATGCCACTGAATATCGAAAATTCCGGAATTGGATTTAAGTACTTTTTTTAGGTTTTAATATGTTTATTATTGAAAATTGTTAAGAAACTACACTATACTGGTGTTTTTTGTCGTTGTTACGAGTAGGGCTTGCAAATATTCGAAACTTTCAGGTATTCGAATATTCGACTTTTTCTGACGACATATTCGAATATTCGAATAATTATTCGAATATTATAAAAAATAAGAAAAAGAACGAGAAATCGGTTTAAGGTAAGTACCCCTATTAACGAGGGGGTTAAGCAACTTTTACAAAGACAGCCAAAAATGAAGCATAATCAGGCTCTGTATGAACAAAGACATATTTTTTTATGATAGTTTGTACATCGAAATTTATATTTCATTCGTTTTTGGACTTGTTTTGGCCAGTTATATAGAAAAAAATAATTATTAAACCTGAAACGTCGAAATCGCCTATTACCGTGGTAATTGATCATTGCTACCCAAATACCGCGGATATGGGTTCCTTTTTACGAGGGTAGATAAACCCATCGCATTTTTAGTTCCTTCTTTATATACCTACTTATATTTATTTGACAATAGTAATTAAATAAATAGTAGGTATTATATTTAATCAGATTTCCAATCATAAGATTCAAGAGCTGGCGGCTACCTCGCACAACGTATCAGCATTGCGATACAGCGAGGAAATGCCGCCAGCATCCTTGGTACAATGCCTCAAGGGCCTATTTTAGATTTAAGCTAGTTATTAATTTCGTTTAGTAGTACCACTGTATATATATTGTATGTAAATAAATGTTTTATTATTAATATTTATTTTAGGTTTTTCTATAAGGAAAAATAAGAGGATTTTTAGTAAAACATAATTATGAAAGTGAATTCCTTTGAGTCTACTTACACCTACTAACTACACTTAGATAATTAATATATTATGTGGTCGTATCAAACATACATGCTGTATACAAGTATCTACATAAAACAACATAAAATAAATAAATATAATGGGACATCTTACACAGATCGACATAGCCCCAATCTATGCAAAGCTTCTACTATGGATATTAGGCGACGATATACATACTTATATAGATAAATACAAATTTATAAAATAAAAATAATAATTCAGCCTATATACGTTGGTGCTGGGCATACTTGTATGACCTACGTAGAAAACACCCATGACTTAGGAACAAATATCTGTGTTCCTCACACAAATAAATGCCCATCAACATCAAATTGATCCAATGATACAAGATATGTGAAATCAAATATTAAAAGAAATTTATATTGGATGTACTGCATCTTTTATTAATAACACATAATCCAGACATAATTTTAAATTAATTAAAAACTAAACTTACATATAAATATAAACTAAATATGTAGGTATATTATATAATAAACAACCTACTGAAATCCGTCCCGGGCTGCCCCCGACGCAAAGGTGCCCATCACGCTCGCTGCGTTGCCGCGTTGGATTACGATTGTATGTTGGTGTATTATATGTAGGTACTAATTAAAATAATACAATAGGTTTTATAATAATTATATTAGGAACCTATTTATTTCCTACCAAAGTTGTAGGTGGTTCGGTATTGGGTGCCCATACATCTTATTACCGAGTGATGTCTTTTGTAACCATCGCTAAACGGTTTAATTCACATTATTGTAAAACTCATTTACGAGTAATGAAAATATATAAAAATCGCGTATATTTTGAATACAATCAAAATGGAAGATACTAAATATTACGAAACATTTTATAAAACAGACTTGACAGCCATGCTTTTGTTTTTATATCAACATTTAAACAAGATTCTCATATAATGGTTTCTAAGGAAACCTCCAGTTAAGTGCTTAAAACTGTAGTCAAAATTAAGAGTTCTTGAATAGATTTCATACCACGTTAATAGCTCTTTAGCTTTATAGATGGTTAAATATTTCAATAACATCAAGAGTTAAGGAAATATGTATTTACATATGAATATATAACCCTTCGAACTTAAGGCGCTCTTATACTCGAGTTTTACGTTTTCAAGGGGGTGAAGCAGACGCGTGGTAGAACGGGCAGGCGGGCGCCCCGCGCGGCGCACCGCACCATTCCCGCGCAGCACGTCTACGTCCTTATTCTGACGACATCGGTATTCTGAATTGTCAGTTCCGGGATTTTTTCCGGCAATTAATATTGAATAAGATTTATTAGCAAATTCGAATTTTGATGAGTACTTAATGAAATTAAAAATGGTAGGTAAGACGGTGAGTGTAAATAATTATTAATTATATACAATATAAGTGTATACCGCGACAAACTGAGAATCTAATCAAATTATACCAAATTATTATGAGACAAAAAATAGTACTTACTAATAGACATTAAAAATGTAATAGAGCTAAACCAAGAAAAATCTGCAACGATTTTGATTGCACACGCAGTGCAAGTGTTATTTTAAACGTCAATCTTCTATGAAATTATGAATAATACTTGCACTGCCTATGCTATCAAAATCCTTGCAGACTTGGTCTAACTCTAGCAGTCAATTTCGGGCAAGTAGGTAGTGAAAATAAGGAATAATACTAGCAAAGCTAAGATAATTTGTGGGACTATTGAGTTATGCATAGCTCCAATAAGTACATAAAATTAGCTGTCTTCACAATAAAGAATTATAACAATTTATAACTCTAACTGTAATACTTACTACATATTTTTCTAATTTTGAATTGACGAGTAAAAGTCAAGCATTTAAAGATTGTAATGACAAAAAACACTTCTACTTCGACATTCGAGTTAGTTAATAGCTCAAGAAAATAAAAAAAATCTGCGGAAATAATTCGTATAATTTTGAAAATTGGCACAGTTATACCTTGTGGTGTCCAGATAACCATACTTAATGTCCTCGAGCTTAGCGGGTGTGCTGAGGATGTAGGGGGGAGGGGGGGTGAAGGTCCCTTTTTTAGTTTTTCGTAAATAACTCGTAAATGGTGGCCAATATAAAAAAATCTTATTAAACGTTAATAATCTACACAAAATTTTGTACAAAAAATATTCAGTACACTTTTAGCATGGATCAGTATTTAAAAAGATAATAAAGAGAGAAAGTTAATTATATTAAATTCTAAGGTTCCTTGTTTTTATTTTTTCGTTAATAATTTGAAAAGTATGACTCATAGCAAAAAAAATCTTATACATAAATAATAAACATAAAATTTCCTACAAGAAACATGTAGGACACTTTTCGCTAGGATCAATATTAAAAAAAACCGGGCAAGTGCGAGTCGGACTCGCGCACGAAGGGTTCCGTACCATAATGCAAAAAAAAAGGAAAAAAATGCAAAAAGAAAACGGTCACCCATCCAAGTACTGACCACGCCCGACGTTGCTTAACTTTGGTCAAAAATCACGTTTGCTGTATGGGAGCCCCACTTAAATCTTTATTTTATTCTGTTTTTAGTATTTGTTGTTATAGCGGCAACAGAAATACATCATCTGTGAAAATTTCAACTGTCTAGCTATCACGGTTCGTGAGATACAGCCTGGTGGTAGACGGACGGACGGACGGACGGACGGACAGCGAAGTCTTAGTAATAGGGTCCCGTTTTACCCTTTGGGTACGGAACCCTAAAAAGACAAAGCAGCGGGTAAGTTGTTATTTATGTATAAGATTTTTTTTGCAATGAGTCATACTTTTCAAATTATTAACGAAAAAATACAAACAAGGAACCTTAGAATTTATTATAATTAACTTTCCTTCTTTATTATCTTTTTAAATATTGATCCCTGCGAAAAGTGTACTGAATCTTTTTTGTACAAAATTTTGTGTAGATTATTAACGTTTTACAACATTTTTTGATATTGGCCACCGTTTACGAGTTATTTACGAAAAACTAAAAAAAGGGACCTTAGAAGTGATTATAATTGAATTTCCCGCGTTAATATCTCTTTGAATATTGATCCTAGCAAAACATTGTACTAAATCTTTCTTGTAGGCAATTTTATGCAGATAACTTATGTAATAGAATATGTTTTGCTATGCGCCACCGTTTAAGAGTTATTTACGAAAAACTAAAAGGGTCCTTTAATATCAAATATCTCACTTCCGGTCAAGAATTCGATCAAGCAACCGGCAAATTCGGATTCAGCGGGGTCTAATTAGGTTAAAAAACCCGGTTGCCAAAAAGTAATACGATTTGGCAGTCGAAATCGATATTATGAAAAATATGACCAGTCTAAAATATTTGAATCCTGTATATCTATGTTTAAAAATTATTCAATTTGATCAATTTTATAGCCTTTTAAAATATGTTTACACAATTTATCAATCGTGACTGAATTCCGGATTGGTTAGATGGGTGTGTGCCTTTGCTGCCCAACTTGTTATAAAATGACAATATGACGGACGAATGTCTGAAATGTCACCGTATTTAAGAATTATTTTGCTTTTCTTCGTAAGCATGTTGAAAAACATTGTGTGTATAACATATTTGCATATTTATACTGTGATTACCCATTTTATGAAACGTCCGCTAAACTAGCATAGGTCCGACGCCGACAGTGGTCACGGGCGTACTGGCGTGAGGAATGGGCGCAAGGTATTGCCGCGTAGGGTGTAATTTAGTAAGCAAAATGTTGAATTCATCAAATGATGAATGAAAACATTAACGTTTCGATAAAAGGACAAGCAATAATGAAGATTTACTTAAAACCTATCGACTGAAGTAAGTTTCATAAACATTTTCGTCGTAGTACTTCTAACATAAGGAAATAAAGACAGTGGTAGGCATGTTTTCAACTTAAGATTCTATCGAGAAAATTATGAGCCGTCGTGTTCCTGACAAGCAATAACGTAGTTCAAGGACTGAAGTTATACATACTAGAAAATAATGCATGAAATCCTTGTAAAAGTCTGTAAATATGGTGACAAAAAAGCGCATTTTACTACACACCGCGCCTTAAAATACCGTTTCCGCTATTACCGAGGTATACCTCGAAATTAGGAACCACACCAAAAAATTGAACCCAACACCGAGGTTTTTAATTTCCTGTTTTTTACTATTGGCAAGCAAATATTTACAAATTGAGTATTTGGGAACCATAAATATCATAATTAAGAATTGATATAAAATTTTAGTCTTTCTATAATATTCATCATTACTATGAAAATCACAAAAAAAAATACGCGTTTGCTTACTTGAGGTGTTGCGCGTTAGTATGGAGCATTCAAATCCTGCGCCCCCGATGAGTTAGTTTACGCTTTTCGAATTGTTTACTTTGTGTTTCTTTACTAGTGCTATACTTATTCGACAGTCAATAGAGAAGGCTTTGTTTGTGTGTACTTCAATTTTAAAAATGTTAATAGACTTTCTTATAAAACGCCTTTTTGTACATACCGCGGTAATCAGTGCCGATTTTAATGGGCTCGTTAATAGGGGTACTTACCTTATTATCGTTTTATTCAAAAGCTTATTTCACTTATTGCTAAAACTAATGATATTTTGCAGAAATCCACTTAATTGACTAGATTTTATCATCCTACTATGAGATGCCCACATTTATAAAAACAAGTAAAACGCCAAAATAAGACGTATTCAATATTTCTAGATAAAACTTTTATTATAAATGCGCCGTTGAGTGAAATAATATAACTTTAATCATCTAAACCAAACCTAGGTATGTAAGATATTTTTTTAGTAGGTAATTATTTTCTGATTTAAATTAACTTGTAGTCACTCAGGCCGAGTCCCACATAACCCGCATTTCTCCCCCGGGTGTGTAGGCATGCATAAAGCATTTTTCCAACGAAAAAAAAAAAATAAAAAAAAAATTGGGGCGCTACGGGGTGCGGGATTGGTAGACCTCCTCGTGGTGCACCCTGGGAGGGGGAAGATAGCCGCTCAGTTGCGCGCTTGCTACTCTCCCCCTGCGAACTACCAGTCACAGAGTGGTTATGGCAGTCGAGTCTTCTCCTGCGTTGGCTTTAGTGCCGTGTTGTTGTAGATGGCTGCTCCCGAGATGCCTCAGCTAATCTGAGGTGTCAGGGGATGCAGCCGTCTTGGAGGTGGTGCGTTTGCATCGTTTGTTGTCGGGGCCCGGTTCAGGGCCAGCGGCCGCTTGGCGGCGTGGGATGGCGAGCCTTCAAGGCTTGCGGCGCGGCGGGTCTGGCGGTCACAGTCATGTGGCTGCTAGATGGGTTTCGGCCCCCCGTCGGGCAACCCGTAACCCGCACTGAGCGGGCCGGGGGCGCTGCTCATTGAGAGTAGCGCTGCGTGGAGAAAACCACTATAATAAATCCCCAATCCTAAGGTGAGCGGACCGTGCCGATGGGATGCATGGCTGGAGGGAGTCCAGTGCCAAGCGTGCGGGGGAGCTCACCCCCTAAAAAAAGAGACGACGATGTGGAGCATTGGTAAAGTACAATGAAGGCTGATTGCGAAAAAAGTCCCCTGGCGGGTCTCCAAAAGGAGGAATCCCGTCCGCTCACTTCGGTGACCGGCTGCCCTCCGTATGCAGGGGTGGGCAACAATCGCCTCGCAGGCCGGCAGGTTGCCGGTCTCCGTGAACACAACCTTGGCGAAACGAATATGGACATTGATGCTACGTGGAATAAGGACTTTATTGAATGGGTGGTGAAGGACTGCGACCTGTTGTCGTACTCCAACACCAATGACCTTTGCGTGAACGCGGGAGAGTGCTCGAATGGTAATTTGGGTGCATTGAGGCTGAGGGGTGGCGGTTCGCCGTCGCGAGAAGAAAAGGGTCGTTCTGACAGCGAATTGACCCCAAAAGATTCTAGACCAGCCACGGCGGAGTTGCCAACGACGGTAACTCCCCCACAGGGTGAACTTTCGGAGCCCTCAACGAGTACAGGGTTACGGAGTCGACTGAGGAGCCGGAGATCGCTCCCAGACATCCGCGTGTCTTTAACCCGCTGTGACTCTCCAGCTCCGAAGAGTACCTCCACGCAGTTGCAGATTGCGTCAGTAAAAGAAAAAGAGACGGAAGCCTGTGGTGGTGAAAACGAGGTAAATGTAGAAGAGTCAGCTTTGATAGACTGGCATAGAGATGAGCAAATTGAGTCAGACTCGGCCATGAGCTGCGACTCACTGAGTGACAGTGACCGACGGTTTTGGCGGAAACGCAATCTGAGCGGTTCTGGGTCGGAATCAGACGGGACCGCCGAGAAGAAAAAGACGCAGCCCACATCAAAGCGGGGTCGTGGTCACGCCATAACCACTGGCAAGTACGCGGGTATGGCCAAGACCCGAGAAGATTACAAAGCAGCAAAGGAGCAATACCGGCGGCAAGAAGCGGAAAAGGCTGAGGCAGAGCTGGAATGCATGACCATCCGCATGCGGCCAACTGTGGAGCGAAGTGTGGCGTCTGGTACAGAGGTAGAGAGCCAGCTAATGTCGGACCTTAACAAGCAAGTTCTTGACAGCGTGGCCGTGGTTAAAAAAGTGGTAGCTACGTCCGGGAACTTAAAAGGCACCTACCAGCGGAAGCTGAAGGATGCGGCCACTGCGATTACTGATTTCGCCCAAGTGATACTAGAACGCACCACCACGGATGAGACCAAATTGCTACATCGGACTGTCTCCCGTCTGCAAACACAAATAGCGGACCTTAAAAAGGAACATGAAGAACTCAGAAATGAGCTGCGACTCGCTAGAGCAGCCCCGTCCCCGTTGACACCGGCCTCACAGCAGTCGCTCGTGGCACCATCTAACGTGTCCCAAGAGGAGGCCGAGCGCACGATAATGATGAACGTGGGCACAATGGTGAACGCCCGCCTGGAAGCCTTAGAGGACAGGCTCCTTCCAGCTAAAACTGTGCGGCCACCGCTGGCCGCAGATAAAACAAAAAAGACGGCCCAACCTGCATATCAGAAGAACAACAGGCAGGCTGCAACACCTCGCCCAGTCCTGACGGAACAACCTACCGCTGGACCTAGTGGGCTAAATAAATCAAAGGCACCCAATGGTGTGCAACCATCTTCTGCTCCTGGGAATGAGGGGAAGAAACGACATGAAAATCATTAACAAGATAAAATCCAACCATGACTCAATGTTATTGCAATCCGATCTTGAACGTCTTGATGAATACTGTGAATTAAATAGGTTAGAGCTTAATCCCTCCAAGTGCTTTTCAATTACATTTTCCCGTCAGCGCAATGTAACCTCCACATCATATACATTAAAGGGCCACCCGCTTGAGAAAATAACTTATATGAAGGACTTGGGTGTTATTCACGATTCTAAACTTATATTTGACAAGCACATTGATAGTATTATTAGTGGAGCACTAAAAGCGCTAGGTTTTATAATGCGAAATTCTATACACTTCACCCAGGCTAAAACCCTTAAAGTGCTTTATTGCGCATATGTGAGGAGTAAACTGGAGTACGCGTCACAGGTCTGGAACCCTTGCTATAGTACTTACGTTGACCGAATCGAACGCGTCCAGAAGAAATTTACAAAATATTTATGCTATAAACTTAAATATCCCTATAGTTCATCCAATTATTTAAGTATTTGTAAGAAACACCATCTAGTCCCGTTGCAAAAAAGACGTGATATATCGGACATTACCTTTCTCCTGAACATCACCAGCGGTGTAACTGACTGTTCCGAGCTACTTGGTAAACTTTCTTTCAATACTCCCTATCGTTCTAAAAGGTACTATCCCCCATTATCTGTTAAAACTGCATCATCCAAGTATAGACAGAATAGCTTCCTAGTTCGCGCGAGTCGAAGGCTAAATGAGCTATCGAAGGAAGTTGACATCGATATATTCAATTGTAAAGTTCCCAGTGTGAGGCATAGTTTGGTTAAGCGGTGTTTTGTGTGAGCGACCTTTCTACTAATGTATTTTACTCATGTACCTACACTTTCTGTTTTTCTTCATTAGGCGAGCAAATGCATTGAATTTATGGACTTAGTGTATTGATATACAGAGATTACATAACGTATTCATTAACTACATTACAATCTGATAAATATTATTTTATTTTGTTTTCATCTTTTGAATTCTGAGACGTCTGTTATTCTAGGCGCTATAAGTGTTAAACTTAGCTATAAGTGTTAAAACATAGGATCTATTGTAAGGCTTCTATTGCCATTTTCAATTATGCTTCTTTTTTCTCTCTCTTTTTGTACGCATGTGTGTGTGCGTAGGTGCTAGCATTAGTTTAAAATTTAATACTTTGTAACTACCTGTGAGTTCCTGTAATTGGCTTCCTGTTTTAATTTTGTTGTCTATTGTAAGTTTTAAAGCTGTTGGTTCTCCTAACATAAATAAATAAATAAATAAATAAAACGGCAGCAAAAAAGGGCAAGAAGAAGAAGGGAAAGACGGCTCAACCTGCGGATGCACCGCGTGAGCCTCGTCCATTACCACCTGCTCCGGCTAACGTGGACGAGACATGGACAAAGGTGGTTAAAAAGGGCACAAAAAAGAAGGCAACAAGTCCTCCAACGCAGCAAGCAGCCCCCAAGAAGGCACGTAAACTACGCCCTCCACGCTCAGCGGCGATTGTCCTCACGCTGAAGCCGGAAGCTGAGGGAGGTAAAACTACCTACGCGGACATCCTTAAGGAGGCTAGATCTAAAATCGACCTAAAGGAACTACAGATCGAGGGAGTCCGGTTCAAACGAGCAGTCACAGGGGCTACCATTATTGAGGTCCCCGGGGCGACCAGCAGCGAGAAAGCAGATGCTCTCGCGGATAAATTGAGGGAGAAATTAAATAACGAGGTTGTCCAAGTCTCCAGGCCTACAAAAAACGCTGAAGTCCGCATCTCAGGGCTGGATGACTCTGTCACGCCTGATGATGTGAGAAAAGCCGTGGTCAAAGTGGGTGGGTGTCACATAGACCAAATAAAGTGTGGCGAAATCCGCCAGGACTTCTCAGGCCTAGGTTCCATTTGGGTCCGCTGCCCAATTACGGTGGTTAAAAAGTTGACCGACAGCGGCCGACTGATTGTTGGATGGGTATCGGCAAGGGTCCAACTGCTGGATCAAAAGCCTATGCGTTGTTTCCGCTGCCTTGAAGCAGGCCATGTCCGCGCGCAGTGTCAGGCTCAAGAGGAACGCAGCGACCTGTGCTACCGCTGCGGACAGTCCGGCCATAAGGCGGCCACGTGTTCTGCCGCACCGCACTGCGCTGTTTGCGCGGCGGCCAATAAACCGGCAAGACACACAATTGGGAGCAAGACATGCTCTGCTTCCAAAACCAACAAGAAGGGGAAGAAGAATGGCGATGGCTCCCGAGCCCCCTCGCAATCCGTCCACCAACCCGCCTCTGATGCGGTCGAGGGTGAGCAGGCAGCGCCAATGGAAACCACATAATAATGGCGTTAAAATTTGTGCAGGTGAATCTCAACCACTGCCTCGATGCTCAGGATCTCCTGTTTCAGAGCATGGCGCAGTGGTTGGCACATGTGGCTATCCTCTCCGAGCCATACCACGTCCCCCAAAGGGACAATTGGGCTGGGGACTACGATGGCACGGCGGCGATTATAACTCAAACAGCTACTGGCTCACCGCCCTTCGAAAAGGTGGAAAAAGGGAAGGGATTTGTGGCCGCGCTCCTTGGTGGCATCACAGTAGTCAGTGTTTATTTCTCGCCCAATAGGAGTGTGGCTGAATTTGAAGCCTTTCTAGTAGAAGTAGGAGCGGTTATTGGTCGCTGTAATCCGCATCCCGTGATTGTTGCGGGTGATTTTAACGCCAAGTCCGTCGCATGGGGATCCCCAGCAACGGATGTACGTGGGCGGGAACTAGAGGAGTGGGCAGTTGCGGCTGGTCTGGTGGTTGTCAATCGGGGTTCTGTCGACACATGTGTTCGAATACAGGGTGGTTCCATTGTCGATGTAACCTTTGTTAATGCTGCCTTGGCCCGTCGTATTCAGGGTTGGGAGGTGCTTGAGAGTGTAGAGTCCTTATCCGACCATCGTTACATACAGTTCAGGGTCTCCGCACTCCCAGGTACTCTGAGCGGTCCAATTAGTCAGTCACTGCCAGGTGACGGTCCAAGATGGGCACTAAAACGCCTAGACAGAGAGGCATTGGTTCTTGCTGCTGAGGTCCAGGCATGGAACCCGACTCCGGCGTATCCAATAGATGTAGACGAGGAGGCGAAATGGCTCGGTGAAGCAATGTCGAACATTTGCGATGCAGCGATGCCCCGAGCCAAGCCTCTTCCTCCTAAACGTCAGGTCTACTGGTGGTCTCCGGAGCTCACGCAACTCCGAGAGTCATGTGTTGCGGCGAGGCGCCTTTATAGTCATCAGCGAAGGCGCAGGCTCCGGGATCCTGCCCGGGAGACAGAACTATATGCAACATATAGAGAGCGTGCAAAAAGCCTGAAGATCGCTATAAAGCAGGCAAAGGAGGGCTCATATCGGGAAATGCTCGATATGTTAAATAATGATCCTTGGGGGCGACCATATAAGATGGTCCGAAACAAACTTCGCCCTTGGGCTCCCCCCCTAACGCGAAGTCTCGAGCCGGATCTACTGCGAAATGTGGTGGAAGCGCTGTTCCCGGCCTGCGATAACTTCGCACCGCCAGCAATGGCACCCCCGCTGAAATTGAAGGTGACGAGGAGGAGATACCCGACGTGTCTGATGATGAACTTGGCGCAGCTGTGCTAAGACTTAAGGCCAAAAACAAAGCCCCTGGGCCTGACGGCATACCGGGTCGGGCCTGGGTCTTGGCCAGTAAGGCTCTGGAATCACGAATGCTGCAAATGTTCTCAGCTTGCTTTCATCAAGCCAGGTTTCCACGGCAGTGGAAGACAGGCAAGCTGGTTCTCATAAAAAAGGAAGGACGCCCGGCAGATTCTCCATCTGCCTACCGCCCAATAGTGCTGCTTGATGAGATTGCGAAGCTCCTGGAGCGCATAATAGCCAGCCGTCTCATCAAGCACCTCGCTCGTGTCGGACCTGATGTGGCAGATTGCCAGTTTGGTTTCCGCAGCGGCCGTTCAACAGTGGGCGCCATTCAGCGTGTTAAGGCTCTCGCTGACGAGGCGGTGTCCCGAGGCGAGGTAGTCTTGGCAGTGTCCCTGGACATTGCCAATGCCTTTAACTCGTTGCCTTGGGGCTGCGTTAAAGAGGCGCTGCGGTATCACCAGGTACCAGAATATCTAAGGCGGACAGTCGACGCGTACCTCTCGGACAGGTCCGTCACTTACCCGGGACGGGAAGAGTGGGCAAGATATCCAATGTCTTGCGGTGTTCCACAGGGGTCGGTCCTAGGGCCACTCTTGTGGAATATTGGATATGATTGGGTCCTGAGAGGCGCAAACCTGCGAGGCGTAAACCTCACCTGCTACGCCGATGACACTTTGGTGACAGCTCGCGGGAAAACCTTTAGGGAGGCCGCCATACTGTCAACGGCAGGAGTCGCTCACGTCGTCGGTCGGATCAGGCGATTGGGACTAAAGGTGGCCCTACAAAAATCAGAAGCTTTATGTTTCCACGGGCCCCGCAACACGCCACCGCCGGATGCGCATATAGTGGTGGGTGGAACCCGGATCGGCGTCGAGTCCACAATGAAATACCTGGGCCTCACACTCGACAGCCGGTGGAATTTCCGCGCCCACTTTCAGCGCCTGATGCCGAAGCTGCTGGGAGCAGCTGGCGCTCTAGGGCGTATACTCCCAAACACGGGGGGACCCAAAGCGTCATGTCGACGGCTGTACATGGGGGTCGTCAGATCCATGGCCCTGTACGGAGCCCCAGTCTGGGCAGACATTTTAAAGAGAGAGGAGGTAGCTCTACTAAGGGCGCCTCAAAGGGCAATTACAACTAGAGCCATAAGAGGGTACCGTTCGATCTCTTTCGAAGCGGTATGTGTGCTGGCAGGGACTTTACCATGGGACTTAGATGCGAGAGCCCTCGCAGCGGTTCACCGTTGGCGCGAGGAGGCGCATCACAATGGAGACTTGCCAGCACCGAGAGAAATTGTAGGACGACGAGACGCCATTAGACTGGAAATGGTTGACGTTTGGGAGCAGAGGCTGGCGCACCCTAGCGCAGGCCGTCTGACTATTGAAGCGGTTCGCCCGGTTTTTAAAAAGTGGCTAGACCGGACATATGGTGCCTTAACTTTCCGACTGACTCAGATCCTCTCGGGACATGGATGTTTCGGGAGGTATCTTAAGGACAGAGCCAGAAGAGAAATAACTGCAATATGCCACCACTGCGACTGCCCGGAGGACACTGCCCAACACACACTAGAAGTGTGCCCAGCCTGGGAAGAAGAGCGCCGCACTCTAAGCGCTGTAGTGGGACAAGACCTCTCGCTGCCCTCCGTGGTCCGAAACATGGTGGACAGCGACAGGTCGTGGAAGGCTGTGCTGGACTTCTGCGAGGCGGTCATGGCGCAGAAAGAGATGGCGGAGCGCGGTAGGGAAGACGATCCAGCTTCCCAGCCGATGCGTCGCAAGCGCGTGGGGCGACGGCGACTCGCATATGACCGCCGACTTCCCCCTTAAGGGTTCCTGTGGGCGATAGGCTCGGGGACGTCTGTCGCCTACACAAGGGTCCCTGGGATGGCGAGCACGCCGTAATAATGGCGCGCAATTAGGGAGGTAGGGGGAATATGAAATTTCGTCCAGAGTTGTGTCCGGAGTCCGGACGGCCGCTGGCGAGGTTGCGGAAGAGTGCCGCAATGTCCCTGTGACCTCGCCATATAGCGTTGAGCCGGCCAAGAGGGGTTTTAGTGGGTATACCGTGGGCCTCATTAGCCTATACGGGAGTCCCACATAACTATCCAGGCCCGTCCCCGCGCCTGGGTGGTATGCGTAATGCATTTCCCCTCTAAAAAAAAAAAAAAAAAAAAAAAAAAAAAAAAAAAAAAAAAAAAAAAAAAAAAAAAAAAAAAAAAAAAAAAAAGGTTAGGTTAGGTTAGGTTAGGTTGGGGCGGGGCGCTGGGGGTAAGGGACGGGTACCTGGACGGTGCGCCCCGGGGGCAACGGTAAGTAATTTCTTGGTTTTTCAAGTTATTGCTTACCGGTGCTGCCAATGTCCTGTCGTGGGGGGGGGGGGTTCTCTCCACAGGTTCTCGGTCCAGCAGAGGTCCTTGTGGATGAGTCCGGGGGGTGGGTAAACCTCTTTAGAGGGACCGTTTTCGGTCAAGTAGGTGGCGGTGGCCGGCAAGGCTGCTATGGGTTTGGCGGTCTTTTTGGGCTGTCCAGGCCAAATTTGGGTCTTACCTCTTTTGAGGACTTTTGTGGACTTATTGGTCTGGGGGGACTGGGTGGTCTTTGGGCCGTCCAAAATGAGGGGGGTCGCTCCAGAAATGGTTGTGACGGGTGCGGCGCTGTGCCAAGCGCATTCGACATATAGTCGACGCCGGACCAACCGTTGCTCGTGTCGGGGTCGTAGTCATGTTTTGCGGCTTCGGACAAGCACCGGGGGCCTTGCCTTAATCGGCTGGGCTGCGAGGAAGAAAACCTCAATAAAAATCACTCCTAATCCTAAGCGGCGGAGCACCGCGAGAGGATGCATGGCTGAAGTGGAGTCAGTCGCTAGTGCTTCCCCCGTTAGTGTAAAGGCCGACACTCTAACGGGATACGCTAAGGCTTATCCAGGTGCAGGGGGCACCGCTTGGATGGACCACTTATATCCCCCATACTCGTGGGAACTGTATGGAAACTAAAAACTTAAAAATCAAATTTAAAAGCGTAGAAGGGAAGCCCAAAATAAAGGGCACAAAGGTAGAAAAGCGCAGCCGGAAATTGAAGGAGAGCGGCGCTGAAAAAATGGCGGAAAGCGTGGCAGATATGCTCGCAAGTGCTGACGAGAGTGACCAGTCAGACTGCACTCTAAGAACGGTCAGGTCGAGGTCGAACTCGAGCTCCTCTGCAGGGACCAATAAGCGGAGATTTTGGGCCGATGTTGGCGCAAAAAGAGCCAGTGGAGGGGCAAACGAGCCTCTGTTAGATGACTGGGAGGCATTGGGCTCCCCTGAGCCAGAAGGTCAAGAGGAAGAGATCAAGCGCTCAAGGGGACGTCCACCTACGACGGGCCAATACGTTGGCCTTGCAGCGGCAAAGAGAGCGCTCAATGAGGCCAAACGAGAGGCTCTCGAGATAGAGGCGGAGTTGGACATTGCAAGCCAGGCAAAAGTGGCAAGACGACTGCGGGACACGCGATTTTCAAAATCACCCTCAGTCAGTGAAGACGTGAATGAGAAGTCTGCAGTAGACCTCTCCAAGTCGGTGGCGGACCACGTGAAGATTATCGAGAACGTGGCCTCATCATCAAAGAATCTGAAGGGAACCTATGTGCGGGCCCTTAAACAGGCGGCAGAAACTATCGCGAAAGCGTTTGATAGTTTAAGCGAGCGCACGATCTCAGACGAGACTCGCCAACTGCAGGCGGCGAATAGCCGCCTGCAAGCGGAGATGGCCAGCCTCCGCGGGGAACTGGCCCAACTTAAGGCAGAAGTAGAGCGAGGGAGGCGGAGGGAGAGTCCTGTGCGGGAGGTTCTGCCCTCCGGACCAGGCGAGGACGCAGACATGCCAGACACGATGACGTTGGATACGCTGCCGGCCCCGAAGGAAAAGTTGCCGTCGCGCATTAGCCAAACGTCGATCGACCTGACGCCCGCTCTCTTGGACGAGGAAGTAAGGCGTGCAGTGGCTCTCCAGGTGGGAGCGATTGTAAGCGCACGTCTGGACGGACTAGAAGCCGAGGGTCGTTTGCTGCCGGCTAAGCAATTGCGACCGGCATTGGCAGCAGACAACAAGAAGCAGGCTGCAGCATCCACAGCTTCTTCTGCGGCGAGAGCAACTGCTGGCCCCAGTGGGAAAAAAGTGATAGATGCCACCAAAAAGCCACAGTCTGCTCCAGCTCCTGGAGCTACAAAAAAGGCCAGCAAAACGGCTAAAAAGAAGGGAGGTGGGACTTCAAACCAGTCAGCAAAGGAGTCCCCCACACCCCGTTCGCTGCCTCCTGTCCCCGCCACCATGAAAGAGGGCTGGAATGTGGTTGCGAGCAAGGGAAACAAGCGGAAGACGGCACAGCGTGTGGCCCCGCCGCAGCAAACAGAAAAAGCAAAAGCCGCAAAGCTGAAAGCGCCACGATCTGCAGCCGTCGTGCTTACCCTACAACCGGAAGCTGCAAAAAAAGGCGTCACATACAAAGATGTGATTGCGGAGGCTAGGACCAAGGTCCAACTAACGGACATGGACATCCCTGGGGGACTGCGCTTCCGGCGAGCGGCTACCGGAGCGTGCATTCTTGAGGTCCCTGGAGCATCTAGCGGGGAAAAGGCTGACAAACTAGCTGAAGCGATCCAACAGCAGATTGGCGCGGAGAAGGTACGGGTGTCTAGGCCAACTAAAACCGTTGACATTCGCGTCACTGGCTTGGACGAGTCGGTGTCCGCAGAAGAGGTGGTCGCGGCGGTGACACGAACTGGAGAATGTACCGTTGACATGGTGAAGGCCGGAGAAATACGCCAGGGTTTCTCAGGGCTCGGAACAGTGTGGGTTCAATGTCCCATCGCGGCTGCAAAGAAGATAGTGGCTGGGGGTCGCCTACTGGTAGGATGGGTCTCTGCGCAAGTGAAGCTGCTAGAGAAGAGGCCTTTACGATGCTTCCGGTGCTTTAGAAATGGGCATGTAAGGGCGCAATGTCAGGCGGAAACGGACCGATCTGAAAGCTGTTTCCAGTGTGGCAAAGAGGGTCACAAAGCGGCACAATGCACTGCGGCGCCACACTGTGCCGAGTGTGCGGCAGCCGGCAAGCCGTCGGAGCACAGAATAAGCAGCAAGGCGTGCACTGCGCCCAAAACTGCCGGAAAAAGTAGGAAGACCAAAGCTGCTGATGGCCTCCAGGCCCCCTCGCAGCCGGTCAAGTCGCCCGCCATGGAACAGGTTGCGACGGAGGAGGTTCAAAATATGGCCGTCGATTAAATGGCGACAATCGATTTTTTACAGGGGAACCTCAACCACGATGCCAAGGCCCAGGACCTCTTCCACCAGAGCATGGCACAGTGGTCGATCAACATTGGGATAGTAGCGGAGCCCTATAAAGTCCCCGACAGAATCGACTGGGCCGGGGATCTGGACGGAACCGTGGCCATAACTACGCGGAGCGCCGCCGGCTCCAATCCATTCAAGAGCGTTATAAAAGGTCACGGCTGCGTCGCAGCGGTCTGTGGGGATTTGGCGGTAGTCGGAGTATACTTCTCTCCAAACAAAACTCTGGCTGAATTTGAGAGCTTCCTTGTTGAGGTCGGTGCTCTTGTTGGTCGGCTACATCCCACCCCGGTCATCGTGGCTGGCGATTTTAACGCAAAACATGCAGCGTGGGGATCCCCAGTGACGGATCCACGGGGACGTACTCTTTTGGAGTGGGCAATTGCCGCTAACCTAGCAGTCGCAAATAAAGGAACGGCAAACACGTGCGTGCGCCAAGGGGATGGCTCTATTGTAGACATCACGTTTACGAACGCTGCCCTGGCACGCCGTGTTCAGGGATGGGAGGTCCTGGTAAATGTCGAGACCCTGTCAGATCACCGTTACATCCGGTTCGGTGTCTCTGCACTCCCTAGGCTCTCTCTCCCAAGACGGAATGACCCGGCCCAAAACTGCCCACGCTGGGTACTCAAAAAACTCGACCGAGAAGCCCTAGAGTTGGCGGCCATGGTACAAACATGGACAACAGAACCGGAAGAGTTGGTTGATGTCGAGGCGGAAGCTGAATGGTTCCGCAACTGCATGATGGAGGTCTGCGACGCGGCCATGCCTCGAGCCAAGGCCTTTTCTCCCCGACGCTCCGTGTACTGGTGGTCTCCAGATCTTGCGCAGTTGCGCGAGGAGTGCGTGCTCACGAGACGTCAGTACACGCGACAACGGAGTCGACAGTACAGAGACGAAGAAACAGAAGCGGCCCTGTACACAAAATATAAGGAGACAAAAGTGGCACTAAAAGCCGCCATCGCACAAGCCATAGACCGGTCACGAGAGGAGTTTCTGGAGACTCTGAATAGGGATCCATGGGGGAGGCCGTACAAGCTTGTTAGGCAGAAGCTTCGGCCTTGGGCACCCCCGCTGACGCAGAGTCTCCAACCTCAGCTGCTGGACGACGTAGTTGCGGCTCTATTTCCGCACAGGCCTCGGCAAGGTCCACCGCCCATGGCTCCACCTAGGGCAGCTGAAAGGCAGCGAGAAGCAGAAATGCAGACGCCCCCTGTCACCGACGGTGAGCTGGGAGCAGCGGTTCTGAGACTACGGGCCAAAAATACAGCACCCGGATTGGACGGGATCCCAGGTCGAGCCTGGGTCCTGGCCATGGAGGCCCTTGAGCCAAGGCTACGTCGGTTTTTCAGTTCATGTCTCGAGCAGGGTCGCTTTCCTGACTCCTGGAAAATTGGTCGGTTGGTACTCTTGAGGAAAGAAGGTCGTCCTGCGGATTCACCGTCGGCCTACCGGCCCATCGTGTTGCTTGATGAGGTGGGCAAGCTCTTTGAGCGGATTATTGCGAACCGTCTTATCAAGCACTACGGAAGGGCCGGACCTGGCTGATTGCCAGTACGGATTGTGAGGTGGGACGTAAATACAAACAACTGCTTGCTATGATATTAGTATAATGCGCGTCAAATGATACATGTGCAGCCTTATATACTCTAACACTGTATATGTGAGGGTAAGGCACACACTACACCTTCCCTCCTGGAGAAAAAAAAAAATAGATTACTGTACTTAAAACAGAAAAACGATACTCTATTTTTTTTTTTTTTTTTTATAAAAAATAATTTTATATAAGAAAAGAAAGCAAACAAAAAGGTAATAAAATAGGTAATACACATTTTAAAAATAAAATACTTAACCTCATTAAGAAAAACACATTAATTTCGTTAGGTTTAAAAGATGCATTAAGTACTTAGCTATTAATAATTTCAACACATTTCTTTGAAATACATTTTGGTACTTTTTTGAATAATATAAAAAAATTAAGATATTGACCCTGGAATGTAGATATTGACCTCGAGTTAAAAAATAAATTCTGCATGTACGGGATACATTTTAGGTATATAACTATGCATCTTTCAAAAATTATAATTATTTCTAACTAAGAAACTTACTACCTAAAATACATTTAAAAACGAACCAATAGGCTCGAGTCATCTCGAATTTAGTTTTAACATTAAAAGAAAAACACACAAAAGTTAAAGTTACTTAATAGGTAGGTAAATACTAAATAGACAATTAACAATAATTTTAATGTTTACAGAATATAGGTAAGTACATATCCAAAATTCCAATCCCTGTATATTTATCTATACAGTTATCGTTTACTTGTTAAATGCGTCCGTCTACATTAATGTTTCATCGTTCGGTAGGTACCTACGTACATCCTTAGTTGTTCTTCGTCATAATTAAAAAATTAGTCAATACTCGAGTTTATTATATGATATATCCGTATATACGTATGACTTGCAAGTCTATCCATTTTTTTATATATTTATTTAAGACGTCACTTTACTACTTACAGTATTTTTTTTTTATAAACACTTGAAGTGGGCATTTTATATGCATCACTTTGGCAAGGGTACACAACGCTTTTATACACGTGGTCGGCCGACCTTAATATTCATTTATTTATTTGCTCAGGATACAAGGATATTTTAATTTTGCGCGCGCACACATACATAATATATTTATAATCACATTCAGGCAGTTCTTTTAACACTTCCTTACATCATAACCTTCCATGTGTCCAAGGAGTCTCCACAATTGATACTCGACCGAATCATGGTCAGACATCAAAGGATTCCGTGCCTGCCTTGTATCCTGGCGTACCCTTGCTATACCGTATCGCTCAAGGCCGCCTCTCGGGCCACCGAAGATGCGATAGGCATTTTTATTTGTCAATTAGGTATTTACTTTCATTTCTTTCCTCTCAACAACAAACAAAAATAACAACATTCAAATGCAATCACTTAACTCACAGCAATGAAAACGTCAACAAATAAGAATTTCAGCAACTCTTAGTTGATCAGGCTAATCGTCCTTTGAAAAACTTATCCGTTTCAGTTCTTGTCGCGAACATGCGAACCGGCTAATAGTTGCCAGCGTCATGGAGTAGATGGCGCTCGCAGTCATGTTTAAGTTAAATAACCGCTTCTAGGTTATTGTGATTTTTTAGGACAAGACAAGAGGGTAGACGCCGAACGATAGTAAGAAGGGGAGGTTATGTGCGAACAGATATACGGAGGGGAGAATTTTGCTTTGGGGATCAATTCAACGGTTTTCTTATGGTGTTATTAGATTAATGATGTGCCTCATGTAAATTGTGACTAACGTATATCAGTATTCAGAGTGAACAGTGATCCGAGGGAATTGTTGATGGCTAATATGAACTTATGGTAAACTTAGTGTGAGGAATGGGGTCGCTATAAGGGGAGGTTTGGAGGCGACTATGAGGTTCAAGAAACCAGGTGGATAATCAGGTGAAACTTATTTTATATGCAGGTAATAAAGTAGGACACCAGCAATGAGTGAATCGTCATCTCACTAACGTCCAGGCCTCATATAGGTATGTAGTATGATTACATATTGCTAACCAGTATCAGTAAAGGCATCATCTCATTCGATAGGTTAACAAGTATGGTGAGCTTGACGACATGGTGGAGATGCTGGGATTTTATGCACATGCACTGTAATCATCATCAAAAGTAACATATGAAAAGTCAATTTATATATGCACGTACAACTAAAGAGTTACATTTTTTGGTTTGTTCAGTTCAATTTAATGTTTTATTTCAGGCATGAAATGAAGCCCATATTTATGTAATCCTATTCTTGCAAAAAGGCGTTAAGCAGGCGAATATGTTAGTGGTTCACCGGAGCACATATGCAATTAAGTGCCTACATTTTATTGAACATTCTTGCTCTTTGATATACAAGAGATTGCAAATGTCAGTAAATATATATATAGTTTATAAAAAATAGGTACCTATCTAAATACAAAAATTTCCTTGGTAAATTATATAAATACAAAATACTAAAAAGCTCGCTTTAATCTTTGAAAGCAGTGTGTTAATCAATCAGTCCTATAGAGTGCAAATTTGGAGTTGATTCCTCATGTTAAGCAGTAGAATGGAATTTCAAGTGATGGTTTTGAATGATAAAAATATTTGAAAGCATATGTTATATATTTAACGTTTTACAGCCAGTATTTGTCACTGGTTGATGTGATAAAAATGTTTGTGTCACCAGGGCAGCAAAGTTTGTTTTTAACCCACGTGCCTTGAAACCCTCGCAACGCTCAGGATTCCAACATTTCTATGTTATAAGAATGAGAGAGTGGCTAAGATTGTCACATCAGAAAAGATAGCACTATGGGTATGTTTACTATAAATTCTATCAGAGAGGTGTTTATAATCAGTTTTTAAACACTAACTTGGTAAGACTACCTTCAACAAGAGCCATGGAACTGCTTAAGTCTCAGATTTCATTACGTTGAAACCAATCTTTACGTACATTTTTCATTAAACATGTCTAAAAACGTGGGTGACGAAACGGACATTCAACTCAAGTTTTAACGCCCTAAGCAGTAGAAATTTACACTTATCAGCAATAATCCTAAACTGAAATATATATATGTCATGTATCAAAGAAAAGGTGAAGAAGCCCTCCAATGGCAATATTTGATAAAAGTAACTAGTTTTTTTCTCAAAGTTGTGAATAATCTTATTGTTCTCTTAAATATCATATGATTGGTACCGTTACCATACCTGCTCATGCCTAACAAGTTTAAGTTGAACAGGAGGTTTATATATAATCTATATTTGGGTGTATGTTATGATTATGTTCACAAGAACATGGTTTCATCTTGATATTTATTATGTTTGATGATGTAGTTGACAAGTTGCTTTACTTGTTTAGTTTTAGTTACCTGACCAATCTTTGATAAAATCATGCACTAATAAAAATTTACGACATTTTGAAAAATAACAGTCTTGAACGATTCACGGTTAAGGGAAAGGTAATCACGGTCTATAAATATATTTTGAATTAAAATTTGCTGGTCGATTTGTGAACCAGAATGGATCCTTTCAAACAGCGACTTTATCACCTGAGCTAGAAGATTGAAATTATGCAGTTGATCAACAATTTAACATTACTAATTATATTTGTTTTAAAATTGCGTTCTTAAGTGACGATTATGACATTTTTCGTAATTTAATTAAATGTAAGACATAAATGAAATCGCATAAATGATTAGATCTGTTAAAATAATTATATGCGAATTTTTTGGCATCCATGCTGTGACGATTACACAATAAACAGTACGACGCAACTACCCGCTAGCTTCACTCCGTGGAGAAGGGTGATGGCGGCGGGTGGCTGGCGGAGTGCACGAACAATAACAGTTGTTTCATTTGATCACCCAGTACACAACGGAGCCTGGACGTCACAGATGGCGACGAGGGTAAAATATTACAAAAAAAATACGGAAAGGAAAGTTAACGGTGGCGGAAAAAAAAACAAACCTAAGGTATGGAAATCCTAACCTAATAGCTACCGTATTTGTCCATTTCCTCCCGAGCTGCCGATTGTATTCAGGTAATACAAAATTTTGGGCGAGGTGATATTCAGTGTAACGAGTGACGTACGGTTGTACATAATGCGAAAATTTGTTGACTGTTTACATAAGAACAGTGGTTAACTTTACAACTATTATTGAGTAAATAATTGATGGTACGTAGCTCGGGAGGAATGTTTACTAAGCAAAGAAGAAATATACGCGTGCTTATTACACTAACTCTTTGACAATGGCTACTGTGCGTGAGCCTAGTTACCAAATGTAAATCCAAAAGTGTAATCAATGCAAGATAGATCAATAATTGGGGTCACTACAAAAAATAATGTACTCATGTTACATTATTCCTATGATGTGGCACCGACGTATTAGCCATGAATATTTCCATGAAATGACAGAAACGAATATGCTGATGGTTTGCGTGTTACAAATACAGATGGTACATGGTTTATTTTCTGACTCAAAATCGTATATTAGAATTCATATGATATAAAGGGTAAATAATCAAACTACCTTCGCGGAAATCATAATTATTATGAGTTGTGTATTTACCGTTCATACTTAAAATATACCGACCTACTTAATCGTGTAATCAAATACTAAGATATTTTTACATGAGGGAACGTATAGAGAAACCTGCATATTAAGTCGGTATAGTTGTATACATTTTATGGACCTTATGTCCTAAAAGAAATATTGTTCGGTTAAAATAACCAGTTATAATCAATTGAAATGCTATTTATAGCACGATATGGGTATGAATCGATGTTAACTTAGTGTCGACTTAACATGTATTTATATATACATAGGTATGTGCTGTTTATGATAATAAACAATGCTAGCAGGTAACGGACCAGTTAAATTATCAAGGACCGTTACGATGTCAAGTGAGTCAAGAACATAGATAGCGTACTTAGACTGATGAATGCCGAGGGCTTTATTATTGTTTTACTGTAGGAGTAGACACGTAAACTCAGCATCAAATGAATTGAGTAGTAAGTCGGAGTCGGACTAACAAGAAAAATAAATTGCAAGAAGTAAACTGTACATCACATCTATGCTGCAGTTGGTATAAGTAATAATTAGTAGGTTGAAACGTTCAACTGGTACTAGCAAAACAAATAATTAGTAGGTTGAAACTTTCAACCGGTACTAGCAAAACAAATAATTAGTAGGTTGAAACTTTCAACCGGTACTAGCAAAACAAATAATTAGTAGGTTGAAACTTTCAACCGGTACTAGCAAAACGAATAATTAGTAGGTTGAAACGTTCAACTGGTACTAGCAAAACAAATAATTAGTAGGTTGAAACGTTCAACTGGTACTAGCAAAACAAATAATTAGTAGGTTGAAACTTTCAACTGGTACTAGCAAAACAAATAAGTAGTAGGTTGAAATGTTCAACTGGTACTAGCAAAACGAATAATTAGTAGGTTGAAACTTTCAACCGGTACTAGCAAAACAAATAATTAGTAGGTTGAAACTTTCAACCGGTACTAGCAAAACAAATAATTAGTAGGTTGAAACTTTCAACCGGTACTAGCAAAACAAATAATTAGTAGGTTGAAACGTTCAACTGGTACTAGCAAAACAAATAATTAGTAGGTTGAAACGTTCAACTGGTACTAGCAAAACAAATAATTAGTAGGTTGAAACTTTCAACTGGTACTAGCAAAACAAATAAGTAGTAGGTTGAAATGTTCAATTGGTACTAGCAAAACGAATAATTAGTAGGTTGAAATGTTCAACTGGTACTAGCAAAACAAATAGTTAGTAGGTTGAAACTTTCAACCGGTACTAGCAAAACAAATAATTAGTAGGTTGAAACTTTCAACCGGTACTAGCAAAACAAATAATTAGTAGGTCGAAATGTTCAACTGGTACTAGCAAAACAAATAATTAGTAGGTTGAATCTTTCAACCGGTACTAGCAAAACAAATAATTAGTAGGTTGAAACGTTCAACTGGTACTAGCAAAACAAATAATGAGTAGGTTGAAACGTTCAACTGGTACTAGCAAAACAAATAAGTAGTAGTTTGAATCTTTCAACCGGTACTAGCAAAACAAATAATTAGTAGGTTGAAACGTTCAACTGGTACTAGCAAAACAAATAATTAGTAGGTTGATTGTTCAACTGGTACTAGCAAAACAAATAATTAGTAGGTTGGAACTTTCAACTGGTACTAGCAAAACAAATAATAAGTAGGTTGGAACTTTCAACTGGTACTAGCAAAACAAATAATTAGTAGGTTGGAACTTTCAACTGGTACTAGCAAAACAAATAATTAGTGGGTTGGAACTTTCAACTGGTACTAGCAAAACAAATAATTAGTAGGTTGGAACTTTCAACTGGTACTAGCAAAATAAATAAGTAGTAGGTTGAATGTTCAACTAGTACTAGCAAAACAAAAGAAATGATAAGCGAAATCATAACACTTACCTACGATACAAACAGAGAATAATTAGTAAGTTGAATGTTCAACTGGTACTAACAAACCAAAAGAGTCAAATGTACCTAGTAACTAGTCTAGTAGACGCGATAGTGGTGGTTGGTACTAACGATAGGACCTTTTGTTATAGGTCGTCCAAATTAGTACAACATAGTACTTAAAAGTAAACTGACGCGATATAGTGTTGGTTGGTAACTTGGTACTAACGATAGTATCTTGTTTTAGGTCATCCAAAATGTCCTAGATACCACCATTAGATGGATTCTTTAGCCGACCAAAACTTAATAGGGAGGCAAAATAGTCATTAACTGACATTATGTTAGTATAGAGTGACCTCCTATTATGTAATGTATTTATTGAATTCGAAATTATATAATAAGCAGTTAAGTGCCTCTGCCTACTGTTCCAGTTAACTTAAGGCGTAGGTATAGATGGATGGCCTCGGGAATAGGCATATCTACTAATGTAGATTCAGGATAGATTTCAATTATACAAAAAAAAATACGCCAGTTGGAAAACATTTCCTGTAAAGTATTACAATTTAACCTTCTTCTAACCTATACCCGTATCATAAATTTACTGCATTTTGCAGATGTTCGTATGGGTAAGAACTTAATGTATCAGTTTAAATAAAAACGAACAAAGTATATATAAAAATATATTATACGACGACTTTGACGGTATTCCGGTTAAAGATTGTTGTAGCAATCCTGTTGGAACAGTTAGAAGACAGGTTAAATTATAGTTAAGAGAAACAAGCAGGTGACCAGGATAAGAGTAATAATGCATTCTGCGTAAGTAGCCGTGGAAATTGTGGAACACAGAGGCATGCCTAAACTGCCCAAATAAAACCTATAAATAGATGAGGATATACAATTCTTCAAAATCGTATATGACCCAGATTTCATATAATAAATCCCAATTCCAATCTATTTTAGAGCCGGAATACATGATTCTATAGAATAATAATCAGGGCAAAGCTCAATTACAAACCCAAGTACAACAGGTACGTAAATAGACGCTGGGCCTGTCATAATACCTAAAGTCAATGCTGTAAAAACTGAAGTGGCGATGCGGGGAGCCTTACACGGTGAGGAAGCACTGCTTACTAAACTACGAAACTATACCCAAGGCAACCATGACTAAGGTACTAACAGAAAAACTCTAGTGACCAGCAGTTAACCTAATGTCTTGTAAATAGACATACGACTTTTGTCGGTTAACAGTGTAGATGACGAAGTCCCTTTTTAACTACCTAGGTAGTAGGTACACCTACTCAGATGAAGATGAGTGATGTGTGTGATGTGATGACTAATTATAATTAAGTGTAATTAAAAAGGCACTTTACCGGAAAATATATTTCCTTATTTCAGTCACATGCATAAACTTACAATAATTAAGGATGCCAAAACGCTTAGGTATGCGGTTGAGACAATACATACATTAGAAATTATACATAGTCTCAGAACCGATACATTAAATCAAAACAGAAACAAATAACTAAATACTGTGTGTCGGTACACATTCCTACACATTATAAAATAAAAACAATAAGTATTCGAATTAACCGTGATTTTGATCGCTCTCAATGACAGTTTGCCTGATGTTTAATTTGTTGAGGCTAACAAATTAAGTAAAACTAGTAGATTAAAGTTGTAGCTTGAACCACTTCATTGATCTACCCAAGAGTACACATTTATTGTACTAATTGAGCACTAAGACTCAAAAGACCAAAAACCTAGGTCTTATCATTTAGAAACGTTAAACGTAACGATAAAATGGTAAAGTACCTAAACATTCGAACTGTACTCTGGTGTACTCAGTATTTCATGGGATCATGGTTAGAATAATGGAATTCCATTGGTTCGTTGGGAGATGTTTATTGAAATTAAATGACATACTTACCAATGGCAGGATATAGGAAGCAGACATACTTACAAGGTGTATACCTATGTTTCAGGTTTATAAAATATGTTGCAAGTAATTGAAATAAACCGATGAAAAAGTGTATAAGTACAAATAATAATATTTATGTGACAGTCTGACAGTAATTATTGTGGAAATAATAATACAATACTTACTGGTCACAATTCAATTGAAAAATCAGCTTTCAATTAGTAAAGTGTTACGTTATTTTCATAACATAAATTGTAATTATGATTCTTCGCATAAGTAAGTTGCTAGAATAATATTTCATTCGATATTATATTTGCTGTGTTACTTTTTGAGCAATAAAATGAATAAAATAAATATTTGGATTAATTGATGTCAAGATTATATTATTCAAGTATTATAATTAAAGAACGATAATTAGATATGTATGCAATGCAATTAATAATAATAATGGTCAAATAGGTAGGTAAATCTTAGTAGGTACCTAACAAATTAATAATATATAAATCTATTTATATAGATTATTGTTTGCTTAACCTATTCACAAGTAAAACTAATCATAGGTACTTGACGTGGTACCTCTACAATGAATGTAACATTCCTACTTTATTTGACCTTGGATTATCTACAAGTATTTTAAATTGCAATATATATATTAACATCATACAAGACAAGTAAAACAGAGTCAATCAGTTATTGCCAATAAGTAACTAATGTCCAAGGCGCTTGGCAACCTAACAATGTTATTGTACCTAAATCATGAAATAGGTATTAATTAGTAAAATATTATATTGTATGCTAATGGAAATACCTGGAAATGTGTAAGCATCAAAAGGAAAATGTAGTAATTAAGGCGTTTAAAGTAAATCTTTGAGTTATAAGCAATTGAATAAAAAACTCAAAACTGCAAATAGGAGAAGGAGAGGGACTGACACCTAAGAAGAAATTGTAAAAGTAAAATAATAGTTTTACAGATTTAAAGGCTTGCTAGTGTTGGAAAATATTTATTATTTAACTGTTGTAAAATGAATACATCCACACCTCGCCGAGTTTCTTACACCGGTTCTTCTCGGGTCTGAGGTTAACCTTTCCGAACCGGTGGTAGTATACCTAGATTGGAAAAATAAATTAACCTAGCGAGTATAAGATAATACGATAAACTGAACTATTGTTGCATGATAAATATATAAAGTAAAATAAATAAATCATTATAAAAAGGGAGAGATGTGACGATTACACAATAAACAGTACGACGCAACTACCCGCTAGCTTCACTCCGTGGAGAAGGGTGATGGCGGCGGGTGGCTGGCGGAGTGCACGAACAATAACAGTTGTTTCATTTGATCACCCAGTACACAACGGAGCCTGGACGTCACACATGCCTTTGCAATTTTGTTTGTAACGTTGCATGAGTTAAGATCTTAATATTAAAATAATAAGAATCATAATCTCACATTCATTGTTCTGTGTGGCCGAATAGTTTTAGTACCAAATTGAAAGTTTATTTTTAATGCGGGTAGTTGATATTACTTATGGCTTACCAACTGTTGTTGCTTACAAACCAGTTTAGGTCTGACCTCCGATTTTGTATATATTCTATTACATCGGTATTTCGTTAAATTGGTGGTAAACAATATTTTGTGATTATGAAGTTCCACGCCAAGTTAATTATTACTGGATTGCATGCTTTTCTAGAAGATGCATTGCTTGCAGAATACCCGCTTCATCACAAATTATCAGCTCAGCCATGATTAAACTAGTCGTGAGCGCAAGTGTGGTGAAATTACAACAATTTATACTGCGTATCTTTTCATGAAACGAATGTATCATGTTTAACGTATTATCCTTATACTTATATGATCAATATTTTTACAACAACACAATATTCTTTATTGCTCACCAATATGTAAAGGAACTTAACACATATCACTTATGCTATGGTGCACAACGGGCGGTCTTATCGCTAAAAGATTGGTATCTTCCAGACAAACAAACCAGGCTATTATAATGGTATGTTTTGCGGATCCATATTTTCACTGGGCTTTAATCAGAACCATTGAGTTTAATTAAAAACTCGAATTTAACACTCACCACGTTTGAAGGACTAGAACCACTCATATCATAAGAGATGTTAAATATGGAATTTCTTGCCTCATCGTTGTTTGTTGTTACAATCGTAAGGAATTGTAACGGATTGGTTTCTTGGAAGTCGGTACAATTTAGTTGTAATGTGCTTGAATGAAAATGCAGGAGGCACTTGAAATCAGATTACAACTTGACGTCATATGTACAATGTAGGTACATACTACTCAAACTCAAAGGACCAGGAACATCATTGGAACTCAATCAGAATCACTCAGCCATTCTAATGGTACCAGCAAACGGCCAAAAATGGGGCTCGCTAAATTTAACAATAGTAACATACTCAATTGGCATGCATGATATTTCTGTTCTGAAAGAATAAACGGGTAAAATGATTGTAAACGAATAAAAAACTACCGAATTAATTTAAACAATATTCACTTACTTTATGGATTGCGTTTAATCAGCGTTACATTAAGGTTCCAAAGACTTGTCTGTTGATGTAATAAAGCATAGTATCTTAATTTATTCCCAATTAACATTTCAATATAGATTGTTATCAGAGAATCAGTAAATATCAACTTGGATATGTAAAGGACAAAGGCAAAACTGTTTAGTATAAGCCACCACTAATATGTTTGCACTTAAGCAATACCCTAAGGTATAATGACTTCCTATTATTACTGAACCATTGATTCTTAGTGTGGAAAGTCCATAGATTAGTGATTAGATAAAGATTAACTAAACTTCTGAATTGTGTATGTATGTACATACGATGACCCAAACCTAAAGTGTTAAAAATGCTAAAATAAGTTATTATTGAAAAGACTCCCAGTGAAAGTCATACTGATTGAATGGGCTAGTGGTTTCTATATTATCTGCTAACTGATTTAGATACTTCTAAGTACATAGTACATACTTTACTTTTACTCGAACAGAAATGGATAAGGGAGTGGTAGATAATTTAAAGAATAGCCATTAGCCATGCATAACTAATTTGATTTTGTTAAATGAATTGGAATCAAGCAACACATATTAATTGATATCGCCTACCCAATCGAGATACTAAATACTAAAGAATACGAACCTACATATTCATAATAATTATAGAGACGGTAGTAAGACCATGGTGGATAGGTTTCTAAATAAGAGAAATTCTCAAGTATTCGGTTATTTAAATAAATGTGATAACGTATTTTTAACTATGATAGTAGTCATTATACCACTCTGTGCAAGTAATTCTGAAATTAAATAATGGCATAATGACAAAGACACATGAGCATTTGTTACAGAGTATATTACCTATGTCTATGTAACGAAAAGGAATAGTAGGTATTCGCTGCGTGCAAGGCAAGTGGTGGGGGGAGCCAAAACAAACTCAGCGCTTGATGTGGCTAAATGACAATATGACAAGTTAGCAAGCAGTGTTTCTGTCAATTCACATACTTTTCAGTTATTTTGTTCACGTTTCTTTTTGCCTTAAAAATCATATTTACAATAAAAATGGGCCACGATAGATGTTGTGTGGTAAACTGTAATAATACTAGATGGTCTAGACGAAACATTAATAATAATTAATATTTTTTTATTTTTAACACTAGGCTAGAAATTAGCCTTTTATATCATATTATATTTATTCCAGGCTCAACAGCGTATCAGCTAATTATTTTATCTCGTCTGTCAACACAGATTTTGCTCAGATGTTAATAAAATAGTATGGATAATACAGTGTGTACCAACATTAGGTGTTTGTAATATTATGTAGTTATAATGCCTGTTATTGAAAACTCGGTAAAAGCATACCTTTGGCACGTAGAGTTGTCTGTCGTCTATCACAACAGATATTGTGATGCGAGTGAACATTATTTTTAACATAAAATGTGTTGATTTAAACCTGTGAAGAAGGAAGGAAAGGGTGATAGGTAACTTCAATTAAGTATTAAACTTTTTATGTTATAGTAAAAGGAAGAGATCAATCATGAGCCAAATAATTATTGGTATATGATCGTGGCCTCAACTGTTAACTTGATTATCAGATTTAATCAGAATATTGAGATATAAAATGCAGGCTGGAGGCTGGAGCTACACAAGAATCAGAATCACAATTAGAATCAGATGTCATATAATGAAGTTCTATATGTATCTTTCTTCATTAATTTTAATATTGCTGTGAAATATTGTAGTGTTAAGGACATGGTATTTGTTTTATGTACGACTACTACAGGAGCAATAGTCACAAGACAGAGTTATCAGTTTTATTCGTGTCCCTATCCTCTTGGGTCACAGTGGACAGTTGGACACCTGTCCTGTGTGGTTCTTCACCAGTGCTCACCATCTGCAGTCCTAGATATGCTAGCCTGTAATGTGGCTTTGTCTTTAATATTTTTTCTGTTCGCCCACAGTGTGGCCATACGTCCATGCCTATCCCTACGCTTCCTTGCCATGTGGCCAGTGATTATGAGCTTCTCCATACTAAAGGATCCTCTTCTGCCTCGATAGCAGAAGAAAGTACGTGCGCGATGAGTACAAATAGTGGATAACCTCGGTTTGATGTTGAGTTCGTCGAGACTTGATGCAATTTCACCTACTGCGTTCAAGCATTCTTCGCCAGCACCACCTCTCAAATGCATCTCGGCTGCCCTAAGCAGAAAACAAGTAACTCGAAAATTTTCAAAAACGGTTTTTGTGGATTTTCGGAATCTACAATTTCAGGCGCATCTTTCACCAAAAAAATAATCGTAAAACAATGTGTAGTTTTCAAAATATTCATGTTTTTAAAATCCGATTATCTTTTTTTGACCCTGTATTCTACGCTAAATTCAAGTATATGTCCCATTTCTACGCTAAAGACAAGTAACTAAACAGAGATACTTGTAATTCATATAGATGACCGAGATACTTGAGTTTAGCGTAGATGTTCGCAACTGCGAATTAGTTTATTACAATGGTAAAACAAGTATCTCCCAACACAATCTGCGATTTAGGTTAGAAATTAGTTACATAGTTATACAAAAGGTACCTTGTTTAAAGACATACATAGAAAACAAATTTGCTTAGCAATATTCCTGTCAAAGGTGAAAAGTCTGTAAAATTATATGTATTGTCTACACTGTAGACTCTACAGTAATGAAAACAGAACACTAGAATATGCCAAAGAAAGAGGAAATCATTATTATGCCGTATCCGTGCCAAAGGTTTTGGAAAAAATTAGAAACAAACAACAACTGACTGTAGTCAAGTGACCAAAAGGGAAATATTTAATCCAGGAATAATGCCAAAATTTGAATTTTTATAAAGACACTTATTATGTGGAAAAGTGAATCATCTGAGGTCAATCTCGAGAAGTCTATTAGTAGAGTTCGACCAAGAAAAGTCTGCAGAGATGTTGAGAGTAGACCAGTGCTAGTGTTATTTATATGTCATAATTTCATAGAAGTTTGACGTTTAAAATAACACCTGCACTGGTGTGCTCTCAACATCTATGCAGACTTTTCTTGGTCTAACTCTACTAATAGACTTCTCGAGATTGACCTTGTGCTGTCAAAATCTCTGCAGACTTTTCTTGGTTTAACTCTAGCCACTAAAGAGATCCACCAATTACTTACCATATCAATAGGTGTATGTATATCAAGAAAATTTCAGATCGATATGGTTTTATAAGAAATAGGTAAAACTGACTTGAAGGATTTAATTAGATTTTTACTTTGTTACAAGTAAAGTTAAATAGTAAATAAAGTAACTATGTACCTAAGTATGTATTTATCTATACACGTATGTATATATCGTCGCCTAGTACTCATAGTACAAACTTTGCTTAATTTGGGGCTAAGTCAACCAGTGTAAGATTGTCCCCAAATATTGATTTTTATGAACTCACCAGCTCTCACCATTCCATGCACCTGCCTCATTCCTATCAAACACGTCTGTCAAATAGGACTATAAAAAAATGCAAGTCGGACTCGCCCACCGAGCGTTCCTTACAAATTTAGTTATAGATTTTTTAATTTTTTACAAATTTGTAGTTTTGCAGATTATTCCCTGTACCTACTTATAATGTAATACAATATTACTTGCCAAATTTCATAGTTCTAGGGCAACGGGACTTCTCGTTGACCTAGCTACCTACTACCCACCTACTTAGGTACCCTTTAAATTTTGAATCCCTTGAGAATGTATTTTGGCATAAACCACCGTATCTTTTTTTTACGTTGATGTAGATGTTTGATTTTTTTTTACAACTTTAAGGGAATGTAGACCTGAGTATATGGTTCTAATTTCAACTCGATACCTCCACGCGTTTCCGAGATAAAGGATCTTGACAGACAAATGGACGGAGGACGGACGGACAACAAAGTGATCCTATAAGGGTTCCGTTTTTTCCTTATGAGGTATGGAACCCTAAAAAAGAATAGTTCGGAAGCAGGATCCTGTAGGTACCACCCATCCACGAAGACAGAGGGTTTGTTGAAGGAATGGGTCATCGTATCACAAAATAATCTCTGAAAATAAAATCGATGAAATAGGTACCAATATCCGATGTGACAGAGGGTACGAGGATGGCAACATCAATCACTAATTAAAAAAAAGTCTATTTTCCAATAGAAAAGAACTTTAAAATATATAAAAAAAAAATTTTTTTTCAAGCGTTTTATTATCTAACAGGGATTTTGAAGTCGATAAACCTGAAAGAAATAAAAATCAGTTTTCGGTAGCTTATATTATTAGCTTTCATTTGGTACTATTTCCTTCAGAATTGCATGAAAATTGGAAAAGTTATTGAGCGGAGAGCCAAATATGTTTAGTATTTAAGATGCTAAAGTGCTTGCTATTTCCAAGCTAAACACGAGATACTTGAATTTGTGTAGAATGGTTCTGAGATTGTCGGGCAGTAAACTACACAGAAAACATTTTATGCCTGTACAAAGTTTAATATACAAGAATAACAAAAAATAAAGTCTGTATAAGCTTAATTTTATCGCCTTTAACATAATGGTATAAACAGATGTTACATTTTAGACCAAATACCTAACAAAACTGACAAATTACGTTTTTTTGCTCTCCTCAAAAAATTGTCAAAACTGGGTTACTTGTTTTCTGCTTAGGGCAGCCGATCTGTCCTATGATGGGTTTCAGTTTTAATGGTCTAGGTTTGGACATGTACAGAAAGATCGAGAAAACAAGGCGTCCGCATTAGTGTGATACTGGTTGTATGTTCTCCCATATGCATACCCTGGAAAGTCGTTTCACCGCAGCTTTGGCTATCTGATCTCTTCTGACCACCCTTTGGTCGAAAACGCCATCGCCTCTAGATCGTGCAATGTATTGGTACTCTTCATTTTACCAGGTAGATCGACATGCATCAACTTCGTCTTATTTCTTTTGATCCTGGGGTATGAATCTGGTCTGAATCCTGAGTATGGAGTTATGGACTCATATCTGACATGCTCAATTTTAGAAACAGAACCGCAAGTTATTTTCCACAGACACTTAATCTAATTATAGTCATGTCATTTGCAAAACTGAGGTTATTGATAAGTTGGCTATCAACCAGTGGCGGCGCGTCAAACATATCCATAGGCAAGCCGGGGCTAATTGGCTTACATATTTCCTTTACAACTCTGCTCAAACGTCCAAAAACAGGCAAACAGGGAATCGGCTTTTATGGACGCAGTCTCATACCAACTCAGACCCCACCCTAACAGCCTTCCAATACTCATTATGTATTCACCGATGTTAGTAAACAGTTGCACTCCTTGGTCAACTTTAAAAAGATAACTCGGCGTGTTATCCCCATTTCGCTCATAGCCCTGACATTTTACTCCAGTTAAGGAAATCAAAAGTCTTTGCGAAAGCCTTTAAAGAGTATACAGACGCCGTGCCCACTGTATTCTCTATTAATTGCCACACATTGAGTGAGTACCCTTCAATGTCTCTCATGGTTATCAAAGCTGTGAAGTGAAAATTCGTGAATAAAGGAAACTTAGTGGGTCAATTTGATAGACACAGCAGTGAAAATACCGTAGTACGGGAAGCGGGCGATTATTACACTTGAAGATCTGATCGGTTACATTAATTAAAGAATAGTCATGTAAAGTCGTAATGAATCGGTACCTCGGTAGGTACAGTTTGCTATGCTGTTTCTACGATCCTTAGCATGATATATATATATATAGGTTAGGTTAGGTATATTTAGGTACACGGTAACGTAAATGTAACGCAGTAAAAAAGAGTTGTTGACAGGTTTTGTAACTAACCAAGATGAAAATAAAGTGCTCAGTTTATATTATTTGAGTGTAGCTCAGGTTAAATGCATTGATGGCTTTCATACCTAATAGAGAGGCTGACACGACTGTCCCAACCTTTTTAAACTAGATTATTTCACACCAGCATCAGAAAATGATTAGAAAAATAAAAACTGCAGTAATTTTTGGCACAATATCTATTTAATAAATCAGAATGAACTACAAGAAAAGGTGACTTGACTCGAAATAAGTGCCTGATTTGACAAGTCTGTTAAATATCCTTAGCTTAGCTGAAGAAAATAAAAAAGAATGTGGTTCTCTTGAGTTGTAGATAGGTTCTTTCTTTTACATGTTGATTTGTGATTAAATGAGAATAGCGTAATTCTTCCTTGGCTGGGGAGGGCTGCCGGACATGAAGTAGATACACGAAGAGATGGATATGTCAGCAGTAGGTTTAATGAATAAGCAAGTAGATTAAAATACTTCACATAGTAGCTTACTGCCAGTAGTAATAAGTAAAGAGAAGTGGGAACTTAGGTTACATATACACGTCACGTTTGGATAAGACGGTCGCTTTTGTCTGTGTAATAACTATGGTTCGATCGCGCGGTCGCCGCGATGTTTAATAAAGTTACAGTTGTTTAATTACGCAAATTATGCTGGTCATCATGTATACGTCTGCTGTAGTAGAAGTTCTGACCCTCGAAGTAGTGAAACAAGTTATTAACGATATCATAAGAGCAAAGCAGCATATAACATCAGAACATCACAGATAAAATATAGCGCGAATTGAGTTCTCACTGTCTAACAACACCGATGTTTGATATCAAATCGGTGCTGCCACGTTGTAATTAAGGACTGCTCGGAGCAATTTGGAACTGAACGCGCGAGATTGTGGGAAATACCACACATAGACATAGATATAGGTAGACAGAGAGATAAGTAACGGACCAGAGATGACAAATCGCAGCCGTGATCCTACTCAGCTCAGCTCAGACACCGATAAACGCTCAGTCGCTCACACCAATCTCAGGATACTGCTTTCATTCTCAAATCAGAGATCAGTTAGTTTAGCACAGATATCAATGAATGCTCAGATCAGACCCAAGATCATATTATTAATCAACTCAGCACAAACCTTGATGAATGCTCAGACCAATCTCAGGATCAAATTATTAATCAGCTCAGCACAAACATTGATGAATGCTCAGACCAGTCTCAGGATCCTGTTCTTTATCAGCTCAGCACAAATACAGATGAACAATCAGATCAGTCTCAGAAACGGTGTGCCTCAGCACATTTCTACGACATCATCAGAAATGGTACGAAATCTCAGGTCATGCCGATTCACAGCGCCAAAGCCGAGAGAGGCATTCAGAGGATGAACAGCTCAAATACATTATTATTCACATTAGTGTTCTCATCATCTAATTGTTGATTTATTTACATGTTTGCCTATGGACATCTAATTTCAATTAAAAGAGTAGCTTTTTCCTGCGGGGCGGGAGTGTCGCGAACATGCGAACCGGCTAATAGTTGCCAGCGTCATGGAGTAGATGGCGCTCGCAGTCATGTTTAAGTTAAATAACCGCTTCTAGGTTATTGTGATTTTTTAGGACAAGACAAGAGGGTAGACGCCGAACGATAGTAAGAAGGGGAGGTTATGTGCGAACAGATATACGGAGGGGAGAATTTTGCTTTGGGGATCAATTCAACGGTTTTCTTATGGTGTTATTAGATTAATGATGTGCCTCATGTAAATTGTGACTAACGTATATCAGTATTCAGAGTGAACAGTGATCCGAGGGAATTGTTGATGGCTAATATGAACTTATGGTAAACTTAGTGTGAGGAATGGGGTCGCTATAAGGGGAGGTTTGGAGGCGACTATGAGGTTCAAGAAACCAGGTGGATAATCAGGTGAAACTTATTTTATATGCAGGTAATAAAGTAGGACACCAGCAATGAGTGAATCGTCATCTCACTAACGTCCAGGCCTCATATAGGTATGTAGTATGATTACATATCGCTAACCAGTATCAGTAAAGGCATCATCTCATTCGATAGGTTAACAAGTATGGTGAGCTTGACGACAGTTCTCCCAACCACTTTACTAACGTACTTTCCCAACAACAAACTATTTTCTTTTCAATTAAACAATCCAAGACCAACCTATCCATTATTTCACATTCAACACCTTTCTGAAACTTCCATAAACATTCAATTACTTATACCTATACATTATCAAAACTTGCGATCCTTGAAAACCATCGTTAATCTTTACAGTATCATGCCCATATCTATAAAAACTGGTCTACACAAACTCTACGATTTCGCTATTTAACTATTAACTCATTCTTCATAAGTAGCTATGTAATTGGTGTATAGTTCTTGTATTATTAACTAATCTAGTCACTCCTTGAATAATATGTCACATCCACGTTATTATAAATAATAACACATGTATAAGTCCGGTACACAAAATCTTTTTTAAAAATCTTAAATACGAACAAAAACATTTGTATACTAAAATACCAAATCTATGTAATGGTTAAAAATCGGTGTGGTCTCTGCAAGCAATTAATAAGTATCATTATGACAAAATTGATAAAACTTAAATAATCTAAAACTGTGCACAATGATTCATTTTAAGACACCTGTGACTGAAATTTGAGATGTAATAACATACCCTCTGCAATCTGCATACCAAACCGTTTACGGGAACGCTTTCGCAACGCCGCGCTATATTTGTATTTTACACCTAATACTCGTATACTGATTTACAACGAATGATAGTATATATCTTTTAGTCTTTTAGGCACGTTATAAATAACACGATAATATAAAAAAAAAAAAAAAAAAAACATGTACATATGGGTGGCAAAACACTGTGTTTAAATGTATATAAAATTAGATCACAAAAAAAAAACTATTTATAAAAGTGAGAAATATTAAAGTAAATATTTATTTTCAACTAACCGTCCTTTTAACCATATTAAAGTTCTATAACTTTAAGCGGATATAACGATACCCTTAATATGAATTACTTATTATATTGGCTATAAATTTTTAAATTAAAATTGACACTCAATAAAGTACCTACACTAGTTAATTTTTCAAGCATCACAATTAAAACAATTATTTAGTTCAAAAGTTTACCTACAAAGAAATAAAAATTCTAAAAATATTATATACCTACGTACCAACAATCATTTATTATAATTTTCTTATAATCGCAACCTAGCCAATTATTTCACGTCAAGCACCTCTCTGTTTGCGCTGTTGCCGCCGTACTCGTATCGTACCTCCTGCCCCGGGCTCGCCGTCCTAGTCCAGGGACACCGACAACTCCCGGCTGCATACTATCCCAAATCGTTTATAATCACTGTCCATTATTTTTTCACCGTCCGTTTTTAATGTAAGTCCAGTCTTAGTTCCAGTTTGTAGGTACGTAATTAAAGTCGTGAATCACGTTCTTTTATTTAAATCGTTATTATGATAATATCTAAGTATTTTAAAAGTTCACTTCTTTGAGTCACTCCACTAATGTTTTTGTAATGTTGTTCACATAGTCTATTTATAACTGTTCTAGCACTTTCTTAATTTGGTGTTGATTTAAAAAATCAATTAAAGAAGGTCACATATTAATTTTCGAACGATCTTCTCTGGCTTGACCTTCACTGGCCGGCGCGGCGCACCGCCAGTGCAGCACAAGGCTGCACTGGCAGGGTCGCCATGTGAGGTGGGACGTAAATACAAACAACTGCTTGCTATGATATTAGTATAATGCGCGTCAAATGATACATGTGCAGCCTTATATACTCTAACACTGTATATGTGAGGGTAACGCACACACTACATCCCAGGATTCCGCAGGGGTCGCTCAACAGTCCATGCGATCTTGCGGGTAAAGAAACTGGCGGAGGATGCAGTGTCCCAGGGTGAGGTCGTCTTGGCAGTGTCATTAGACATTGCCAACGCCTTTAACACTCTCCCCTGGAATTGCATAAATGAGGCTCTGTTATACCACCAAGTGCCCCACCATCTCAGCCGAATAGTGAAGGCCTACCTGCTGCGGCGGTTCGTTGCCTTCCCCGGGCAGCATGAGTGGGGGCGTCGGGAAATGGTGTGCGGTGTTCCACAGGGGTCAGTGTTGGGGCCACTCCTGTGGAACATCGGATATGATTGGGTGTTACGGGGAGCACTTCTGCGCGGGGTCGACCTGGTGTGTTACGCCGACGACACACTTGTGACGGCGCGGGGGGCCTCATTCAGAGAAGCCGCTATTCTAGCCACGGCGGCCGTAGCCCATACAGTAGGCAAAATAAGACGGCTAGGTCTAGAGGTCGCCTTGAACAAATCGGAGGCTATCTGCTTTCACGGGCCCAGGAGGACGACCCCGCCCGGGGCTCATATAATCGTGGGAGGCGTGCAGATTGCCATCAAGCCTACCATGCGGTATTTGGGCATCACCCTAGACAGCCGTTGGTCTTTTCAGGCCCACTTCGAGCGGCTGACTCCGAAGCTGCTGGGTGCGGCTGGTGCGCTCGGACGCCTGCTCCCGAATATAGGGGGGCCGAAAAGTTCATGCCGGCGTCTGTACTCGGGAGTCGTACGCTCTATAGCCCTGTACGGAGCCCCAGTCTGGGCTGGCGGTCTTACTGGCAAGAACGTCACCCAAATGCGCCAAGCGCAACGGGTGATGGCAATAAGATCTATACGGGGCTACGGGACAATTTCCGGCGAAGCTGCATGCGTGCTGGCTGGATCCCTGCCATGGGACTTGGACGCGAGAGCCCTTGCGTCAGTTTTCTTCTGGCGCGAGGAGGCGCGGGCCCGGGATTTCTGGCCAGCACCGCGCGAGATTGAGGCCAAACGAGAAGAGCTCTCTCGCGAGGCAATTGAAGAGTGGGTGAACCGGCTCGAGCGACCAAGTGCGGGAGTCCGGACAATTGCGGCGATCCGACCGGTCATGTCCCAGTGGCTAGAACGACCGCACGGTGCTCTCACCTTCCGGCTTGTGCAGATTCTCTCGGGGCATGGCTGCTTCGGGAGATATCTGCACAAAATTGCCGGCAGAGAACCAACGGAGGAGTGCCACGAATGTGGCGCAGCAATCGACACCGCACAACACACACTGGAGGAGTGCCCAGTGTGGGGGCCGGAGCGAGACGACCTGATTGCAAAAGTGGGGCCGGACCTGTCGCTGCCGGCCGTGGTCAAGGCCATGGTAGACAGCGAAGGTTCATGGCAAGCGATTAAGACCTTCTGTGAAGACGTTCTTCAGCAGAAGGAAATGGCGGAACGCGCCAGAGAGTCCGACCCAATGGCCGACCAACGGCGCCGCAAGCGTGCTCGACGCAGACGGCTCGCACATGACCGCCGCCTGCCTCCGTAGGTTGACCGCAGGATGACAGGCACGGGGACGCCTGTCATCCGCCACACACGTGTTCCCTGAGAGGGTGACCGTACTGGATACGGTCCACAGAAACGAGGCCATCAAGGGCCTCCGGAGGCGATGGTCGGCCAACACGGACCGGTGCTAGTGGTGCTGTAGAAGTAAAGCGCGAGCGTTCCTACAGCCCACCGTTACAGCACAATGGCGGCAGACGGGGGGGTTGTTTAGTGGGTAGACTTGGGTCTCATTAGCCCAAGGAGTCCCACATAACCACTCGGGTCCGTCCCCGCACCCGAGTGGTATGCGTAATTGCATTTTTCCCCTCCTCAACAAAAAAAAAAAAAAAAAAGGTTAGGTTGGGGCGCTACGGACAGGAAACCTCCAAGTGGGCCAGGTCCCTTCTCATTCCTCTTGATCCGAGTGATCTGGGGGTAAGGGAAGGGTACCTGGACGGTGCGCCCCGGGGGCAACGGTAAGTAATCTCTTGGTTTCCAAGTTATTGCTTATCGGTGCTGCCAATGTCCTGTCACGGGGGGGAGGCCTTTTGGCCTGACGGCTTTGAATGGTAATGTTTGAAAGGTATGTTTTGAGAGAGACTAATGACTGAATGGAATGTTTAAATGTTTTCGGGCCGTATAGTATTGATGGATGGTTGGTAGTCTCTAATGAGACTACGTAGGGGAGTCTACGCCAGCTCGCCTTGAATCCCGCATCCCGCAGCACTTTCCCAACGACCCCCATCTTTGGCGGTATGGGGTACGGGTAGTGTTTGTGGCGCGGAGGGCTTGCCTTCATTGGCCGGCCCGCGGGAAGGAAAATCCTTTAACACCCGACAGCGAAGTCGTTAAAACCTCTAGATACCAGGTGCCCTCTAGAGTATATAGCCCACTGCGTTTCGGGATGAGCGTTACCCGCCAGTGAAATTTATATCGTCTCATACTCGTGGGAATTTTATGGAAAATTTAAACAAAAACAAAAATCGCAATGAAGAAGAAATAGCTTTGAGACAGAAAGGTGGGAATCCGCCACAAAGAGACCGGAAAGGTCGGTTCATCCGTGACACGGCTAATGAGTCGCAGGAGCCCACGGCAGCGGTGTCCCCAAGAACAGTGTCCTCGTTAGGGAATGGGGAACCAGATGCATTTACAAGGGCAGAGACCCGAAGATCGCTCCCGGATCTAAGAGTGCCTCTCACCCGTTGTGACGGGGAGCAAGGGTCCACAATTTCAGCTCCTCCGTCAAAAACAAGAGAAATGGTCGCTAGTCTGGGTGCCAAAGGGGTGGACATAGAGTCTGACGCAGGGAGTCTTGTATCTGCGTCAGCTTTTGACGACTCCGTCCTCCAACTCGGAGGCGATCACGTAGAGTCGGACACGGCGATGAGCTGTTACGAGTCTGTCAGTGATGATAGGCGTTTCTGGCGGAAACGTGGCCTCAGTGACTCGGGTTCTGACTCTGAGGAGGCCACTGAGAATAAGAAGCAGTCCACGAGCCAATCAAAGAGAGGTCGCGGTCGTCCTCCTTCCACTGGGCATTACGTTTGACTTGCCAAAGCCAAAGAGGAGTATAACCGCGCCATGAGAGAGGAAATGCGTTTGAGGGCAGAAGAAGAAGTGGCTGGCATAAAGCTGCCCTTTTCTACTCGTAGTCAGTCGGGCGGCCTAAGTTCTAGTTCGGTCCTGCCCTGTGCACAAGACAATCTTTCTGCGGCTGCGCTCTCTCAGCGAGTGCAGACAAGCCTGGATGCAATATCCTTGGTTGCCAAAAACTCCGGCAATTTGAAAGGCACCTTTGTAAAGGCCCTGAAGGAGGCGGCAGTGTCAATCAAAGAGACATTTGAGTGCCTTTTGGAGCGCTCTACTTCAGAGGAGACGAGGCGTCTGCAGGCGCAAAACGATAGCCTGCGCGCTCAATTGACTGAACTCAAGGCTGAAATGGCCCAGCTGAGAGCAGAATTTCGGGACCAATTCAAGGTTCCAGTTCCGGTCTCGGCTCCGTTAAAACCAACGGAGAATACACAGTCAACTAGCAGCTCTAGCAAGGAGGATACAGGTACAGGGTCTCTCAATTTGGAAAACATGATGTGTGTGATGACCAAAAAGATTGGGCTGATGTTGGACGCGAGGCTGGGAGCCTTAGAGTTAGAGGGCAGGCTACTGCCAGCCCAACCGATGCGGCCCCCGCTGGCTGCCGACTTGAGGCGTCAAAATGAGAGGGTCACTTACCATAACCAGGAGCTTGAACTCGCTCCCGAGCCGACTCCAAAACGAGGTCCTCCAAATTTGACGGTAGAACCTAAGAAGGGGCAAAAGAAGAGAAAGAATAAGAATAAGGCCACCCTTGCAGCAGCTGAAGCCGCCGCGGCTCGCGCACGCTCATCATCTGTTCCTCGGTCTCTGCCTTCAGCCCCCTTGGCCATGGATAAAGCATGGAATAAGGCAGTTGGAGGGAAGAAAAATAACAAGACGGTTAATTCTCGCTCTGCTATTCAATCGATGATCGTGAAGTTGACCGCCCCATATCGAGTGCCCGCAAATGGCATATCTATATCGTTAGTTCATCGTTAGTTCACGTTAGTTCAGTATATTAAATCGTTAGGATCCGACTACAACATCGATTTTTTTTTAAAACAAAAGTGGGGAGGTCAACTTCACGCTACCGCCCCAAAATCGATTTTGTGGTTTTTATCAATTAGAATCGATAGATAATCGTTAGTTCACGTTAGTTCAGTATATTAAATCGTTAGGATCCGATTCTAAGTATTTTTTTTTTTCAATTTTGTGGGGCGGTCAACTTCACGTGAAGTTGACCGCCCCATATCGAGTGCCCGCAAATGGCATATCTATATCGTTAGTTCATCGTTAGTTCACGTTAGTTCAGTATATCAAATCGTTAGGATCGGACGCATAACTTGTGTACGAATTTTTTTTTAAAGTAGGGGAGCGCCAACACCGTCTTCCGCTCCAAAACTGTATTTATGGTTCCAATCAATTGGAATCGATATGTAGTCGTTAGTTCATCGTTAGTTCATGTTAGTTCAGCATGTGAAATCGTTAGGATCCGACTACATTACGTATTTAAAAAAAATAACATAAGTGGGGAAGTCAACTTCACGCTACCGCCCCAAAACCGATTTTATGGATTCTTTCAATTAGAATCGTTAGTTCATCGTTAGTTCACGTTAGTTCAGTATTTTAAATCGTTAGGATCCGACTAAAAGATGGTTTTTTTTTTTAAACGAAAGTGGGGAGGTCAACTTCACGTGAAGTTGACCGCCCCATATCGAGTGCCCGCAAATGGCATATCTATATCGTTAGTTCATCGTTAGTTCACGTTAGTTCAGTATATTAAATCGTTAGGATCCGACTACAACATCGATTTTTTTTAAAAACAAAAGTGGGGAGGTCAACTTCACGCTACCGCCCCAAAATCGATTTTATGGTTTTTATCAATTAGAATCGATAGATAATCGTTAGTTCACGTTAGTTCAGTATATTAAATCGTTAGGATCCGATTCTAAGTATTTTTTTTTTAATTTTGTGGGGCGGTCAACTTCACGTGAAGTTGACCGCCCCATATCGAGTGCCCGCAAATGGCATATCTATATCGTTAGTTCATCGTTAGTTCACGTTAGTTCAGTATATCAAATCGTTAGGATCGGACGCATAACTTGTGTACGAATTTTTTTTTAAAGTAGGGGAGCGCCAACACCATCTTCCGCTCCAAAACTGTATTTATGGTTCCAATCAATTGGAATCGATATGTAGTCGTTAGTTCATCGTTAGTTCATGTTAGTTCAGCATGTGAAATCGTTAGGATCCGACTACATTACGTATTAAAAAAAAATAACATAAGTGGGGAAGTCAACTTCACGCTACCGCCCCAAAACCGATTTTATGGATTCTTTCAATTAGAATCGTTAGTTCATCGTTAGTTCACGTTAGTTCAGTATTTTAAATCGTTAGGATCCGACTAAAAGATGGTTTTTTTTTTTAAACGAAAGTGGGGAGGTCAACTTCACGTGAAGTTGACCGCCCCATATCGAGTGCCCGCAAATGGCATATCTATATCGTTAGTTCATCGTTAGTTCACGTTAGTTCAGTATATCAAATCGTTAGGATCCGACGCATAACTTGTGTACGAATTTTTTTTTAAAGTAGGGGAGCGCCAACACCGTCTTCCGCTCCAAAACTGTATTTATGGTTCCAATCAATTGGAATCGATATGTAGTCGTTAGTTCATCGTTAGTTCATGTTAGTTCAGCATGTGAAATCGTTAGGATCTGACTACATTACGTATTTAAAAAAAATAACATAAGTGGGGCGGTCAACTTCACGCTACCGCCCCAAAACCGATTTTATGGATTCTTTCAATTAGAATCGTTAGTTCATCGTTAGTTCACTTTAGTTCAGTATTTTAAATCGTTAGGATCCGACTAAAAGATGTTTTTTTTTTTTAAACGAAAGTGGGGAGGTCAACTTCACGTGAAGTTGACCGCCCCATATCGAGTGCCCGCAAATGGCATATCTATATCGTTAGTTCATCGTTAGTTCACGTTAGTTCAGTATATCAAATCGTTAGGATCCGACTAGGGCTTGCAATTCGAATATTCGAATATTCGAATATGTCGAATATTCGACCTGTTTTGATATTCGAATATTCGGCCGCTCAGGTTTCGAATATTCGAATATTTTTTATTACTAGGTAAAAATCTATTTTCATCCGTTATAGTTACAGTTTCTGTGTATTTTGCCGGGTATTAACAGTGAATGAGGAACCGTAGGTACCCAAATACGAAGGAAATAATGTTTTTACTGTATTCCTCTCAATAGGCTTCATGAATACAGTTAAACCTAAGAACCTAACTCAATTTCAAAGGAAACGAAATCAAAAAAAAAGTATGTTTTATTACGGTGCGGCTAATGCTTTTTCTAGGTACAAGTAACTTTACGTAAGTTTTAAGATAAAGGGTCATTTTGTTTATTGAGTAAAAGCGTACCTTAAGCGAATATTCGAAGTCTAAACCTTGCCCTTTATCGCAATTCACAAATTTGATCATACCAAACCTACCGAACTAGGTAATCTAACCATGCACCTTTAGCTAACGAATAATCCACCCCGTAGTCAGCCAACTTTTTCCCTTAAATATTCCAATACCAATTATATAACTTATTATATAACAGCCGACCATTAGGAATCAAAACTAAACTTGCCAAGACTAATAAAGTCAATAAAGATTCAAAATACAATGGAATTAAAGGCCATTTTACAGGCTTCTTAACGACAAGAAGTTAATTTAAATCAGAAAATGATTAGTGATTACCTCCTAAAATGTTTTCTCTCTTACATACGTGTTTGGATGGTTAAAGTTATATTAATTCACGCAACGACGCATTTATAATAAAAAGTTTTATCAAGAAATATTGAAATGTCTAATTTTTGCGTTTTAGGTACTTACTTGCTTTTATAAACGTGGGTATTTCAGAGTAGGATGATAAAATCTAGTCAATAAGTGGATTTCTGCAAAATATCATTAATTTTAGCAATATGTGAAAAAAGCTTTTGAATAAAACGATAATAAACCGATTTTTCGTTCCTTTTCTTATTTTTTTTTAAATATTCGAATAATTATTCGAATATTCGAATATCTCGTCAGAAAAAGCCGAATATTCGAATACCTGAAAGTTTCGAATATTTGCAAGCCCTAGATCCGACGCATAACTTGTGTACGAATTTTTTTTAAAGTAGGGGAGCGCCAACATCGCTTTCCGCTCCAAAACTGTATTTATGGTTCCAATCAATTGGAATCGATATGTAGTCGTTAGTTCATCGTTAGTTCATGTTAGTTCAGCATGTGATATCGTTAGGATCCGACTACATTACGTATTTAAAAAAAATAACATAAGTGGGGCGGTCAACTTCACGCTACCGCCCCAAAACCGATTTTATGGATTCTGTCAATTAGAATCGTTAGTTCATCGTTAGTTCACGTTAGTTCAGTATTTTAAATCGTTAGGATCCGACTAAAAGATGTTTTTTTTTTTAAAACGAAAGTGGGGAGGTCAACTTCACGTGAAGTTGACCGCCCCATATCGAGTGCCCGCAAATGGCATATCTATATCGTTAGTTCATCGTTAGTTCACGTTAGTTCAGTATATCAAATCGTTAGGATCCGACGCATAACTTGTGTACGAATTTTTTTTAAAGTAGGGGAGCGCCAACACCGTCTTCCGCTCCAAAACTGTATTTATGGTTCCAATCAATTGGAATCTATATGTAGTCGTTAGTTCATGTTAGTTCAGCATGTGAAATCGTTAGGATCCGACTACATTACGTATGTAAAAAAAATAACATAAGTGGGGCGGTCAACTTCACGCTACCGCCCCAAAACCGATTTTATGGATTCTTTCAATTAGAATCGTTAGTTCATCGTTAGTTCACGTTAGTTCAGTATTTTAAATCGTTAGGATCCGACTAAAAGATGTTTTTTTTTTTAAAACGAAAGTGGGGAGGTCAACTTCACGTGAAGTTGACCGCCCCATATCGAGTGCCCGCAAATGGCATATCTATATCGTTAGTTCATCGTTAGTTCACGTTAGTTCAGTATATCAAATCGTTAGGATCCGACGCATAACTTGTGTACGAATTTTTTTTAAAGTAGGGGAGCGCCAACATCGCTTTCCGCTCCAAAACTGTATTTATGGTTCCAATCAATTGGAATCGATATGTAGTCGTTAGTTCATCGTTAGTTCATGTTAGTTCAGCATGTGAAATCGTTAGGATCCGACTACATTACGTATTTAAAAAAAATAACATAAGTGGGGCGGTCAACTTCACGCTACCGCCCCAAAACCGATTTTATGGATTCTTTCAGTTAGAATCGTTAGTTCATCGTTAGTTCACGTTAGTTCAGTATTTTAAATCGTTAGGATCCGACTAAAAGATGTTTTTTTTTTAAAAACGAAAGTGGGGAGGTCAACTTCACGTGAAGTTGACCGCCCCATATCGAGTGCCCGCAAATGGCATACCTATATCGTTAGTTCATCGTTAGTTCACGTTAGTTCAGTATATCAAATCGTTAGGATCCGACGCATAACTTGTGTACGAATTTTTTTTAAAGTAGGGGAGCGCCAACACCGTCTTCCGCTCCAAAACTGTATTTATGGTTCCAATCAATTGGAATCGATATGTAGTCGTTAGTTCATCGTTAGTTCATGTTAGTTCAGCATGTGAAATCGTTAGGATCCGACTACATTACGTATAAAAAAAAAATAACATAAGTGGGGCGGTCAACTTCACGCTACCGCCCCAAAACCGATTTTATGGATTCTTTCAATTAGAATCGTTAGTTCATCGTTAGTTCACGTTAGTTCAGTATTTTAAATCGTTAGGATCCGACTAAAAGATGTTTTTTTTTTTAAAACGAAAGTGGGGAGGTCAACTTCACGTGAAGTTGACCGCCCCATATCGAGTGCCCGCAAATGGCATATCTATATCGTTAGTTCATCGTTAGTTCACGTTAGTTCAGTATATCAAATCGTTAGGATCCGACGCATAACTTGTGTACGAATTTTTTTTAAAGTAGGGGAGCGCCAACATCGCTTTCCGCTCCAAAACTGTATTTATGGTTCCAATCAATTGGAATCGATATGTAGTCGTTAGTTCATCGTTAGTTCATGTTAGTTCAGCATGTGAAATCGTTAGGATCCGACTACATTACGTATTTAAAAAAAATAACATAATTGGGGCGGTCAACTTCACGCTACCGCCCCAAAACCGATTTTATGGATTCTGTCAATTAGAATCGTTAGTTCATCGTTAGTTCACGTTAGTTCAGTATTTTAAATCGTTAGGATCCGACTGAAAGATGTTTTTTTTTTTAAACGAAAGTGGGGAGGTCAACTTCACGTGAAGTTGACCGCCCCATATCGAGTGCCTGCAAATGGCATATCTATATCGTTAGTTCATCGTTAGTTCACGTTAGTTCAGTATATCAAATCGTTAGGATCCGACGCATAACTTGTGTACGAATTTTTTTTAAAGTAGGGGAGCGCCAACATCGCTTTCCGCTCCAAAACTGTATTTATGGTTCCAATCAATTGGAATCGATATGTAGTCGTTAGTTCATCGTTAGTTCATGTTAGTTCAGCATGTGAAATCGTTAGGATCCGACTACATTACGTATAAAAAAAAAATAACATAAGTGGGGCGGTCAACTTCACGCTACCGCCCCAAAACCGATTTTATGGATTCTTTCAATTAGAATCGTTAGTTCATCGTTAGTTCACGTTAGTTCAGTATTTTAAATCGTTAGGATCCGACTAAAAGATGTTTTTTTTTTTAAAACGAAAGTGGGGAGGTCAACTTCACGTGAAGTTGACCGCCCCATATCGAGTGCCCGCAAATGGCATATCTATATCGTTAGTTCATCGTTAGTTCACGTTAGTTCAGTATATCAAATCGTTAGGATCCGACGCATAACTTGTGTACGAATTTTTTTTAAAGTAGGGGAGCGCCAACATCGCTTTCCGCTCCAAAACTGTATTTATGGTTCCAATCAATTGGAATCGATATGTAGTCGTTAGTTCATCGTTAGTTCATGTTAGTTCAGCATGTGAAATCGTTAGGATCCGACTACATTACGTATTTAAAAAAAAATAACATAATTGGGGCGGTCAACTTCACGCTACCGCCCCAAAACCGATTTTATGGATTCTGTCAATTAGAATCGTTAGTTCATCGTTAGTTCACGTTAGTTCAGTATTTTAAATCGTTAGGATCCGACTAAAAGATGTTTTTTTTTTTAAACGAAAGTGGGGAGGTCAACTTCACGTGAAGTTGACCGCCCCATATCGAGTGCCTGCAAATGGCATATCTATATCGTTAGTTCATCGTTAGTTCACGTTAGTTCAGTATATCAAATCGTTAGGATCCGACGCATAACTTGTGTACGAATTTTTTTTAAAGTAGGGGAGCGCCAACATCGCTTTCCGCTCCAAAACTGTATTTATGGTTCCAATCAATTGGAATCGATATGTAGTCGTTAGTTCATCGTTAGTTCATGTTAGTTCAGCATGTGAAATCGTTAGGATCCGACTACATTACGTATAAAAAAAAAATAACATAAGTGGGGCGGTCAACTTCACGCTACCGCCCCAAAACCGATTTTATGGATTCTTTCAATTAGAATCGTTAGTTCATCGTTAGTTCACGTTAGTTCAGTATTTTAAATCGTTAGGATCCGACTAAAAGATGTTTTTTTTTTTTAAACGAAAGTGGGGAGGTCAACTTCACGTGAAGTTGACCGCCCCATATCGAGTGCCCGCAAATGGCATATCTATATCGTTAGTTCAACGTTAGTTCACGTTAGTTCAGTATATCAAATCGTTAGGATTCGACGCATAACTTGTGTACGAATTTTTTTTTAAAGTAGGGGAGCGCCAACACTGTCTTCCGCTCCAAAACTGTATTTATGGTTCCAATCAATTGGAATTGATATGTAGTCGTTAGTTCATCGTTAGTTCATGTTAGTTCAGCATGTGAAATCGTTAGGATCCGACTACATTACGTATTTAAAAAAAATAACATAAGTGGGGAGGTCAACTTCACGCTACCGCCCCAAAACCGATTTTATGGATTCTTTCAATTAGAATCGTTAGTTCATCGTTAGTTCACGTTAGTTCAGTATTTTAAATCGTTAGGATCCGACTAAAAGATGTTTTTTTTTTTAAACGAAAGTGGGGAAGTCAACTTCACGTGAAGTTGACCGCCCCATATCGAGTGCCCGCAAATGGCATATCTATATCGTTAGTTCATCGTTAGTTCACGTTAGTTCAGTATATCAAATCGTTAGGATCCGACGCATAACTTGTGTACGAATTTTTTTTAAAGTAGGGGAGCGCCAACAACGCTTTCCGCTCCAAAACTGTATTTATGGTTCCAATCAATTGGAATCGATATGTAGTCGTTAGTTCATCGTTTATTCATGTTAGTTCAGCATGTGGTGAAACGAGTCCTTGATAGGGGTCACTTCCCTGCACTACGTCGCAGAACGTCGAACTTGGAGGCGGCCGTCTTCAAAAAAAAGGGTTCCGGATCCAGCACGGGAACCTTCCGGAACGAAGCGGAGCATGCGAATTCAGGTTGGTAGGTTCCGACTCCAACCCCAGACTTGGTCCCTGGAATTCCGGTAAAAATGGCCATTTCAAGAAAAGTCCAATTTTGTACAAGTGACTGCGACATCCGGATTTTAGGCCAAATTAATGCGCTAATGAGAAAGTAGGCTGGTGTAGTGAACCCCAAAGAATTAAAAGGTGATCAATGATGTGGCAGTCACAAGTAGAATCATCATTTTAAATTTAAAACAAAGAAGAAAGTGAAGTTAAATTTACTAAATGTACTTCTACAACTAAAAGCTTTATTAATGCATGTCAACTACAATTTGGCATGTAATTTTATACATTTAAATTAGAATTAAGCCTAACTTTGATTATAATCTACAAGATTTTTATAAAGTGGGTAGACTCATATTTCCAGAAGGTTCGAGAAGCTTGTTATTTCCAGCGTTATTTTTATAGGAAAATTACAGTTAATAAGCAGATAGAGATAGCCAAACGTACCCAGAAAGAACTAAATGAAAATGTGATGGCAAGAAGAAAATGATTCCTTAATTTACTACTATGAAAGTTACCTTTCTCTTAAAACTACAAAATATTCAAAACACTCACCCTATTTGGGGAAATACTGGAACTTAACACATTTAATATTAGAATAAATTTTACACCATATTAAAAATTTGTCACATCATGACTGTAAAATTGTATCTTTGAATTTAGTCGATTTGACCTCTCGCTGTCAAAGCCGTGGTAGCAATGTCTCGGACGCGTATGTGTCTCATTAGCTGGCCGGTTCACATCGCTTATCGCGAGCCGGGTGACGTAGTCCTTTGTATTCGCATCTAGTTTTACCTAATAGCAAATGCAGTCGTCAATTCTGTTTGTTCGTAGATTTATTTTGTATATATTAGTTTTCAAGGTTTTTGTGTATATTTTTTTAGATAATAAGTATGAAATGTGTATTATAGTAGTTTATAGTTATATTTAGGTTTAAGTTTATTTCTTATTTTGTAGAATTTTAATTGGAAATAACGGTAAACCGTTACATACCCCTCTTTTTAGGTTAGGGTTTTTGCTAGGAAAACCCGCTATTTCTGTTGTCTACTCAATAGATACACTAGTCATCATTACGAATTTTTTTTTAAAGTAGGGGAGCGCCAACACCGTCTTCCGCTCCAAAACTGTATTTATGGTTCCAATCAATTGGAATCGATATGTAGTCGTTAGTTCATCGTTAGTTCATGTTAGTTCAGCATGTGAAATCGTTAGGATCCGACTACATTACGTATTTAAAAAAAATAACATAATTGGGGCGGTCAACTTCACGCTACCGCCCCAAAACCGATTTTATGGATTCTGTCAATTAGAATCGTTAGTTCATCGTTAGTTCACGTTAGTTCAGTATTTTAAATCGTTAGGATCCGACTAAAAGATGTTTTTTTTTTTTAAAACGAAAGTGGGGAGGACAACTTCACGTGAAGTTGACCGCCCCATATCGAGTGCCCGCAAATGGCATATCTATATCGTTAGTTCATCGTTAGTTCACGTTAGTTCAGTATATCAAATCGTTAGGATCCGACGCATAACTTGTGTACGAATTTTTTTTTAAAGTAGGGGAGCGCCAACACCGTCTTCCGCTCCAAAACTGTATTTATGGTTCCAATCAATTGGAATCGATATGTAGTCGTTAGTTCATCGTTAGTTCATGTTAGTTCAGTATGTGAAATCGTTAGGATCTGACTACATTACGTATTTAAAAAAAATAACATAAGTGGGGCGGTCAACTTCACGCTACCGCCCCAAAACCGATTTTATGGATTCTTTCAATTAGAATCGTTAGTTCATCGTTAGTTCACTTTAGTTCAGTATTTTAAATCGTTAGGGTCCGACTAAAAGATGTTTTTTTTTTTAAAACGAAAGTGGGGAGGTCAACTTCACGTGAAGTTGACCGCCCCATATCGAGTGCCCGCAAATGGCATATCTATATCGTTAGTTCATCGTTAGTTCACGTTAGTTCAGTATATCAAATCGTTAGGATCCGACGCATAACTTGTGTACGAATTTTTTTTAAAGTAGGGGAGCGCCAACATCGCTTTCCGCTCCAAAACTGTATTTATGGTTCCAATCAATTGGAATCGATATGCAGTCGTTAGTTCATCGTTAGTTCATGTTAGTTCAGCATGTGATATCGTTAGGATCCGACTACATTACGTATTTAAAAAAAATAACATAAGTGGGGCGGTCAACTTCACGCTACCGCCCCAAAACCGATTTTATGGATTCTGTCAATTAGAATCGTTAGTTCATCGTTAGTTCACGTTAGTTCAGTATATCAAATCGTTAGGATCCGACGCATAACTTGTGTACGAATTTTTTTTAAAGTAGGGGAGCGCCAACAACGCTTTCCGCTCCAAAACTGTATTTATGGTTCCAATCAATTGGAATCGATATGTAGTCGTTAGTTCATCGTTTATTCATGTTAGTTCAGCATGTGGTGAAACGAGTCCTTGATAGGGGTCACTTCCCTGCACTACGTCGCAGAACGTCGAACTTGGAGGCGGCCGTCTTCAAAAAAAAGGGTTCCGGATCCAGCACGGGAACCTTCCGGAACGAAGCGGAGCATGCGAATTCAGGTTGGTAGGTTCCGACTCCAACCCCAGACTTGGTCCCTGGAATTCCGGTAAAAATGGCCATTTCAAGAAAAGTCCAATTTTGTACAAGTGACTGCGACATCCGGATTTTAGGCCAAATTAATGCGCTAATGAGAAAGTAGGCTGGTGTAGTGAACCCCAAAGAATTAAAAGGTGATCAATGATGTGGCAGTCACAAGTAGAATCATCATTTTAAATTTAAAACAAAGAAGAAAGTGAAGTTAAATTTACTAAATGTACTTCTACAACTAAAAGCTTTATTAATGCATGTCAACTACAATTTGGCATGTAATTTTATACATTTAAATTAGAATTAAGCCTAACTTTGATTATAATCTACAAGATTTTTATAAAGTGGGTAGACTCATATTTCCAGAAGGTTCGAGAAGCTTGTTATTTCCAGCGTTATTTTTATAGGAAAATTACAGTTAATAAGCAGATAGAGATAGCCAAACGTACCCAGAAAGAACTAAATGAAAATGTGATGGCAAGAAGAAAATGATTCCTTAATTTACTACTATGAAAGTTACCTTTCTCTTAAAACTACAAAATATTCAAAACACTCACCCTATTTGGGGAAATACTGGAACTTAACACATTTAATATTAGAATAAATTTTACACCATATTAAAAATTTGTCACATCATGACTGTAAAATTGTATCTTTGAATTTAGTCGATTTGACCTCTCGCTGTCAAAGCCGTGGTAGCAATGTCTCGGACGCGTATGTGTCTCATTAGCTGGCCGGTTCACATCGCTTATCGCGAGCCGGGTGACGTAGTCCTTTGTATTCGCATCTAGTTTTACCTAATAGCAAATGCAGTCGTCAATTCTGTTTGTTCGTAGATTTATTTTGTATATATTAGTTTTCAAGGTTTTTGTGTATATTTTTTTAGATAATAAGTATGAAATGTGTATTATAGTAGTTTATAGTTATATTTAGGTTTAAGTTTATTTCTTATTTTGTAGAATTTTAATTGGAAATAACGGTAAACCGTTACATACCCCTCTTTTTAGGTTAGGGTTTTTGCTAGGAAAACCCGCTATTTCTGTTGTCTACTCAATAGATACACTAGTCATCATTACGAATTTTTTTTTAAAGTAGGGGAGCGCCAACACCGTCTTCCGCTCCAAAACTGTATTTATGGTTCCAATCAATTGGAATCGATATGTAGTCGTTAGTTCATCGTTAGTTCATGTTAGTTCAGCATGTGAAATCGTTAGGATCCGACTACATTACGTATTTAAAAAAAATAACATAATTGGGGCGGTCAACTTCACGCTACCGCCCCAAAACCGATTTTATGGATTCTGTCAATTAGAATCGTTAGTTCATCGTTAGTTCACGTTAGTTCAGTATTTTAAATCGTTAGGATCCGACTAAAAGATGTTTTTTTTTTTTAAAACGAAAGTGGGGAGGACAACTTCACGTGAAGTTGACCGCCCCATATCGAGTGCCCGCAAATGGCATATCTATATCGTTAGTTCATCGTTAGTTCACGTTAGTTCAGTATATCAAATCGTTAGGATCCGACGCATAACTTGTGTACGAATTTTTTTTTAAAGTAGGGGAGCGCCAACACCGTCTTCCGCTCCAAAACTGTATTTATGGTTCCAATCAATTGGAATCGATATGTAGTCGTTAGTTCATCGTTAGTTCATGTTAGTTCAGTATGTGAAATCGTTAGGATCTGACTACATTACGTATTTAAAAAAAATAACATAAGTGGGGCGGTCAACTTCACGCTACCGCCCCAAAACCGATTTTATGGATTCTTTCAATTAGAATCGTTAGTTCATCGTTAGTTCACTTTAGTTCAGTATTTTAAATCGTTAGGGTCCGACTAAAAGATGTTTTTTTTTTTAAAACGAAAGTGGGGAGGTCAACTTCACGTGAAGTTGACCGCCCCATATCGAGTGCCCGCAAATGGCATATCTATATCGTTAGTTCATCGTTAGTTCACGTTAGTTCAGTATATCAAATCGTTAGGATCCGACGCATAACTTGTGTACGAATTTTTTTTAAAGTAGGGGAGCGCCAACATCGCTTTCCGCTCCAAAACTGTATTTATGGTTCCAATCAATTGGAATCGATATGCAGTCGTTAGTTCATCGTTAGTTCATGTTAGTTCAGCATGTGATATCGTTAGGATCCGACTACATTACGTATTTAAAAAAAATAACATAAGTGGGGCGGTCAACTTCACGCTACCGCCCCAAAACCGATTTTATGGATTCTTTCAATTAGAATCGTTAGTTCATCGTTAGTTCACGTTAGTTCAGTATTTTAAATCGTTAGGATCCGACTAAAAGATGTTTTTTTTTTTAAAACGAAAGTAGGGAGGTCAACTTCACGTGAAGTTGACCGCCCCATATCGAGTGCCCGCAAATGGCATATCTATATCGTTAGTTCATCGTTAGTTCACGTTAGTTCAGTATATCAAATCGTTAGGATCCGACGCATAACTTGTGTACGAATTTTTTTTAAAGTAGGGGAGCGCCAACATCGCTTTCCGCTCCAAAACTGTATTTATGGTTCCAATCAATTGGAATCGATATGTAGTCGTTAGTTCATGTTAGTTCAGCATGTGAAATCGTTAGGATCCGACTGCATTACGTATTTAAAAAAAAATAACATAAGTGGGGCGGTCAACTTCACGCTACCGCCCCAAAACCGATTTTATGGATTCTGTCAATTAGAATCGTTAGTTCATCGTTAGTTCACGTTAGTTCAGTATTTTAAATCGTTAGGATCCGACTAAAAGATGTTTTTTTTTTTAAAACGAAAGTGGGGAGGTCAACTTCACGTGAAGTTGACCGCCCCATATCGAGTGCCCGCAAATGGCATATCTATATCGTTAGTTCATCGTTAGTTCACGTTAGTTCAGTATATCAAATCGTTAGGATCCGACGCATAACTTGTGTGCGATTTTTTTTAAAGTAGGGGATAGCGCCAACACCGTCTTCCACTCCAAAACTGTATTTATGGTTCCTATCAATTGGAATCGATATGTAGTCGTTAGTTCATCGTTAGTTCATGTTAGTAGCATGTGAAATCGTTAGGATCCGACTACATTACGTATTAAAAAAAAAACTTAAATGGCCCCACTTAAGGGTCAACTTCACGCTACCGCCCCATAACCGATTTTATGGTTTCTATCAATTAGATTCGATAGATAATCGTTAGTTCACGTTAGTTCAGTATATCAAACCGTTAGGATCCGACGCGTAACTTGTGTGCGGATTTTTTTTAAAGTGTACGCTAGCGTACCTACAAAAAAAACGGTCACCCATCCAAGTACTGACCCCGCCCGACGTTGCTTAACTTCGGTCAAAAATCGCGTTTGTTGTATGGGAGCCCCACTTAAATCTTTATTTTATTCTGTTTATAGTATTTGTTGTTATAGCGGCAACAGAAATACATCATCTGTGAAAATTTCAGCTGTCTAGCTATCACAGATCACGAGATACAGCCTGGACAGACGGACGGACGGACGGACGGACAACGGAGTCTTAGTAATAGCATGCCCTCCCATCCCGAAGGCGTTATAATTATTTTCAAATGGATATCATAGTGTGTGTATCATAATCGGCCATTACGAAATTTTTATCGTACAGATTAAGATGGATTAAGAGATATTTAAAGCGTCATAAATTAAAAACGTTATGAAATACAAACAACAACAAAAATTAAAAATGAAATACAAACATTAATAACAACACGAATTCAATGCATTAATTTACGAAATTTGAAACCACAATTATATTGCAACATTTGCAACTGACTACGTTATGAGCAACAGCGCACGACAATTATTTCAAGCTGTCGAAGTAATATTGAATATTGACACTAGATGGAGCCACCACGATTCTAGTATGTTTTACGTCATTCGAAAACGGAACGAGTGTGGGTTTCTTTTCCTGAGTTTTGTTTTTCGTTTTAAGACATGATGTGAAGTTTGATTTAGAATAATTATTAATTACAATCGAGTTTTAAATTACGGAATTTAGGTACATACCTAATCTAAATGAGTAATCTATTTTAAAGTAGGCCTGACGTTAAAATACAAATTAAAGAACTCATAGGGCGATGTCTTTCAAAACACATGAATGCTTTGTTTCTAAACAAAATGCATGTTTTGATTTCGCTTGGTGTCCATGTCCAAGTCAAACGCGCATTTTACTCCTTTATTGACCGAAGCGTTTGCGAAGGTCTCCGTTTTATCTCGGGCCAAAATCGTATGTCCGGACGTTCTCCTCGGTTCAATTCTCAACCGATTCTTATCAAATTTTATGACCAGATTCTAGAAATAAAATAGTTTTTTTTCGATCCGAATATTAGATTTTTTTTTCAAAATGGCGGAAAGAAATAGTCGTATTAATATCATAGGAGTTTTTTTTTCTTTTTGAGATATATTTACAGTGCTTGTCAAAAATGTACTAATTTAGTAACGCTGGTACATAAGCCGTCTAGGAGGTATTTAGATATATCATTGTATGTAGATTTTTACTTGAGATTAAGTAGCCAAATTTCGTCACTTTAAGTAAGTGCTATGATGGCGCAGTTTGCAAACACTTGCTTTGATGCATGGAGGTGCCTAGTTCGATCCCCAGTAAAGTGTAACTTTTTGTAAATTTTAAATTTTGTATTTTTGATTGATCAAGCGAGTGCAATCTTTTATTTAACTTTTCGTTAATTTAGTTTTTCCAAATTATTCTAAAAGGCGTAGCGTTACATTTTTTATTCAGTTTTAAGCTATGCTCGCGAGGTCTACAGAGGGTCTACCGCGAACGACGTTGCCACAACTGTTGCCACAGCGCCACTGGTTTATTAATTTCCTTAAATTGTAAACGACGATCTGCTTTAACCGCGAAAATCGAAGTTTGTAAGACTTCGAGAGTTAGACCAAGCTAAATTGACAGGGATTTTGATGGTACAGACAGACTGTGCAAGTGTTTTTTTTTTAAATTTCATAATTTAATAGAAGTTTGACGTTTAAAATAACACTAATGAAATAGCTTGGTATGACTCATGCAACTATCTCTGTCACTCTAATTACGAATTACGACTTAATTTGACTAAAAGAGAAAGATGCCCACACTTTGCAATATTCGATCGCGGGGCATGCCTGCCTCTGGCATTCAGGCGAACTTTTTTGTTGACGGACGGACTCCGACAATTACTGCACTCATTACTGCGACGGGGAGTACGGGCCGATTTATTAATTTTAAGCACAAAAGTCTGTTGAAAACGATATATAGATAGGACACCATTTTACAAATTGACCAAGTCAACTCCCACAGTAAGCTCAATAAGGCTTCTATCTATCTATCTTTTTCAATATATAAATATGTTTTTATAAATACTGTACCTAATACATATAGCTATGTATACAAAACATCCATAACTTAACTTAGGAACAAATATTTGTGCTCGTCACACAATTAGATGCCCTTACAGGATTTGAACCCGGGCCCATCGGCTTCATAGGCAGGGTTACCTACTAAGGCCCGACCGGTTGTCAAAACGATGACATGCTATTTTTGGAATAGGTACCTACGAGCGAAATTAAGAATCGAGTGATATTGATCACATCACTGGTAATACTCGTATTCAATTATAATTATTACCTAGTCCTTTTAGTGGTACCTAGGTGTTCGTATTTCCAATGCAAGGTCATGACCGGTCAAACGTCGATGTTCCGCTTCCAAAAAACAGTGCGATTTGGAAACTTGTATTGACAATACGACGTATTACATCTATAGGTTTGTTCTATTTACTTTTAATTTAATATGTGCTCATTTTCGATTTTTACAATTGTTCGTATCGATCGGCGCTGGCGTAACCTTGCGCAGCCTCTCAAGGCCGCGACTGCACAGCGACCAAAACTGCACACTCAGATTTCTAAAGGCCAGCGCAAAGCGGCGGAGCGCAGCGCAGATCACCGAGGAGGATTTACGCCGCGCAGCGCACACCAGCGAGGTAAAATCCCCCGCGATACCGCGAGCGCCTGCCAGCCCGGCGCTGGCGGCCGGCGCACCAGGGAGCACTTCGGCGCAGGCCGGGGGATGCCGCGGCATGCCGCCGCGTGTACTCTATCACAAGGGATAGTGACTAGTGTGCACGAGTTCTCCCCCGTCGTTCCGGCGCTACTCCGGCGCACTCGGGAGGCCTCGGCGCATGCCGGGGGATGCCGCGGTATGCTGGCGCCTACCGCCGCGGTATCCTCTAGCGTGCTCCTCGATGCCGCGGAGTAACAATCCTCCGTGATGCTCCGAGGTCGGAGTCAAAGCATTTAAATTTATACCTGAAGATAATTGAAATAGGGAAGAAAATACATTGATAATTTTTAAGTGATCTGCGCTGCGCTCCGCCGGTTTGCGCAGGCCCGGCAGGCCTTAAGGTGCGTCTGTGTGCGTAAGCAAACTACTATACAACTAGGTAGGTACAGTCGCCATCAGATATATCGGAGCGGCCAAGGTGCTCACAAATATCGGAACACGCCTCTATTGTCAGGGCGTTAGAGCGCGTGTTCAGATATTGTGAACACCTTGGCCGCTCCGATATATCTGATGGCGACTCTACATAGGCGTGAACGCTACAGTCATGCGTGCCGTCCTTTATTCTCTTTTCCGTATATTGGTACGCATCACAGAATTGCAACTGATTTAATTGTGCGATTGCACTTACCTAGTTAGCTGACTTCGGCGCCCTATAACTTATAAAATTAGAAAGTTAGGCATGATCTATTCATGGGTTTGGGGGTTTAAGAATGTTATTTATCTAATCTAATTACTCATTAGTGGAAATTTGATAATGAATTTTGTCCACCTAGCTTGTTCTAGACGGAACACTGTGCGTCAGAGGTAAATCTTGAATGACTTATAATTTATACGGAAAATTGAAACAATACGGTTAAAGTGTATCAATGATTTAGGAAAGTTAGGTTATTGTAGGTACCTATTTAATTTGTTATGATATCAAACATCAGAGGGCCTACCATAACGATCGAAACTTAAAGAAAATTTGATGTCGGTGATAGGAACTCCCGAATCAGAAATTAGGAAAGTTTAATTCGTATACCTACCTACTTATTATATGTATGTTTAGTAAGAGGGCGTTCATTAATTACGTAAGGGGATCACAAATAGGGGTCACAAAACTGGTTTTACCAAACTTAAAAAACCGGGAAATCCAAGTTTACCTATTCCGATATTTTTAAATAAATAAGCTACATATAGCACCTTCAAATAGGATTCCGGATTTTTACAGATACGTGCGAAAGCTGGGCTATTTAAGTGTCACCTAATGCTCAGGGGGAATATTTAGTAACAAAAAGTAACATTTCCAAAAATTTAATCCAAAAACCAAAGAAAGTTCTAGGTTAACCAAAAACAAATTCAAGTCTGAATATCTTTTTTGGCGGCAAAAATATAACCTACCAGGGTATGCTCGTGAAGTTGACCACCCAAAAATCGTTTGCCCGCAAATGGCATAGCTATATCGTTTGTTCATCGTTAGTTCACGTTTGTTCAGTAGGTAAAATCGTAAGGACCCGATTCCTTCATTTTTTTTTATTTTTTCAAATTGGGGTGGCTGTCTTCACGCTAGCCACCCCACCCCGAAATCAGCCAAACCAACCATGTGAAGTCATCGAGCGACGTTAGTTCACGTTTGTTCAGGCATTCAAATCGTTAGGATCTCATTAGATTTCCCATAAAAAAATAAAATCGAAAAATTCATATACAGGTTGATTTCGGGGTCGTGATCCAGAACCACTTTTTCTGACTCTGTAAATGATCCACATTATCATATGGTAGTATTTGATTAAAAGATAATTACTTGAATTATTCTTATTTTTCAAGTAAAATTAATGTTATACTAAGTAATTATGGTCACCCTATGACTTTTGACATACGCTGTATGGACAGCGACAAGACGTCACATTGAGTAGGGTCACCAAATTTTATGCAAAATTGTTTTTTCCTACTCGTCATCTGGAAAATAATCATCATTATTGGTGATAAACAATAATTAACAACATCATTAGGCTCATCTTTGGATTCTGTATGATGTCTGGCTCTCTTGCTCCACGACCCCGAAATCACCCTGTATATGGACCAGCCGAGCCAAGTAATGTGGCCTAGCAAGCAATCGACACGGATACTAACGATTCTTTGGCTTGAATAAACTTATATAGACGATATTTAAACGATAAATTACAGTGCCTTGTGGGCGTTCAAAACATAATAAGAGATACTCAGCTCTATAAAGCTCGTAATCGTAAAGCTCTTGATTGTTCAAAACCTGAGAGGAATTTTGTTGCATTTTATCTACGTGTGGAAATAAAATTTGATGCAAATTTTGAGTAGATAATAGTTTCTTTATCCACTAGCCACCCAGACATCAAAACTTGCCAATGCAAATGTAATTTTGATTTGTTTAAATAAAGATTCAAATTAGAATAGAACTGGAGACCTTTTTATAGACCTCTGGGCGGCTAGAGGTTATGTTGGCTGGTAGAATATACCTAGGTACTTACTTTTAACCTTTTGGACGCCAATGACCGATATATCCGTACTGTAGGTTCAACGCCAAAGACCGATTAATCGGTCACTGACCATATAGCAACATAGACCTACGTGCATATGCATAAAGTTCAATTTCAGTTTTGACACTTCGGTGACGTGGCGTCTGAGTGACAGCTTTTGTGTTTGACACGGCGTCGAAAAGGTTAAATGATAAATTTGAATGATTAATATTTAATGACGTTCATTTAGGTTTGATTTTTATAGTTAGTATTTTTTGTAGCGTTGAAAATTATAATTAATTTGTTAATTTGTATGAAAAAAAGATATCTGAAATTTAATAAAAAATTCTTATGCTATATTTTTTGTTTAAGGACAACAATATTTGCCAGTGTTTAGCGTCCGAAGGTTTAGTGGTATAATCAGACATAGAAGTTTTTGTGGCAAAAAAAAGTGATTGACCAAATGAAATATCGACATGTCAGTTATCGATGTTACCTTAACGTTATGTACTTAGATATGTATTACATTTTATAAGAATATAGCTACCGCGAAATACACAACACGTTCGATATCTTCTTCTCTTTTGATATGTTTTTGACACCGTATACTTACTACAGTTTACGTTTTAATTTTTAAGTACTAAATATATGTAATAAAGAAATTACGTAGCGCTTTGTATTGATTTGCATTATTAAAATTTCTCGGTAACTTACCTATATAAAGCAAGCAGAAGTTACATATTTTAAATATTAATCTATGACTTATCGATGTTTCATTTTCTCAAACACTCGTTTATGCCACAAAAACTTCTATGTCTGGGTATAATATATTTATACCTACGTATGTAACCAGTTCGATTTTGAGTTTATTAAAATTGAGCTCATCCTTGTATTCATAGCTGTAGGTATATTGTACTTAGGATTTGATTTTAAAAATGTTTTTTTAAGACGCAATGTATTGCGAATTTTGTTGTTTAAAGAGCCACAAATGACGTCAATTAAGTGATTATAGCGTTCATTGAAACTAATATTTAAACTGTATGAATAAGACAAAAACTAAAGAAACATAATCTTTTGATTTTGCAAGAGACACCCGGTATAAGAAGTTAAATTTTTTGGCAACGTTTACTATGTAGCATACTATACCAAGTGTGGCCTGTAACATGAGCAAAAAATTGCTTAAAAGTAGATACAGATACACTTCCCTTTCTTCAGAAAGTGTATCTGTAACTGTAGTTATTTCGCTTTTACTGATTGATTTTTTCAAGTTTGGCCGTGCTTAACTTGCGGCTTAACTTCAAACTCGGGAAAATTTATTCGACCCTGTCAGCAAATATCTATTACGGGGGCCCATTTACACGATGCGAGAACTCGCATGCGAGTTTCATTACATTGCAGTTTTTGATCGGTCGGTTGAATTGGACGTGACCAACAGTCCGCAATGTAACTAAAATCGCATGCGAGTTCGGGCGCATAAATGCCTCGATCCTGGGGTCATATTATTAGTTTTGGCTTGTCCTGTAGAGAGTGTAAAGTACTTAACACATTTGTATTAGTAGGTTTAGTAAGGAACACAAATGTATGGAACAGCATGCACTTTAGTCTCAGGCGATGCCGCTTGGCACGATTGTTCCTTAGGTCAAACAAAGTTGACCTGGCCCTGTAGCCGGGAGATCGTACCATGCAGACCCCTCAAAAAGGGGGGGGGGGGTGAAAGGGTCGGCTCCCCAGGTCCAATCTATGCTATATTCCTTCCTAGTCTTAGCAACTAGGGCAAGTTATATATCATTTTCGTATAATTTAGGGACAGGGAATTCATTTTCGAAATAATTATTATACCTTTTAGAAAAATAACAAGTTGAAATATAATGTTTTAATAATTTTTCTATGCGTTTTTGCCCTTATTTGGGACAAATTTGTTGTTTTTATTTTTCTTTCATACAAACTTTCTCCCCCCCATTCCCCCCCCCCCCCCTTAAGGGTTGATTTTATAAAATTTTATTTTATCTTAAACTTAGACCTGTCGCATTTAATTGATGTTGAAAATTTCAGCTTCATATCTTCAGCGGTTTAGATTGTATGATGTCTGGAAGTAAGCAGAGTTTTGTTAGATATTATAATGTATGGGATATTATGAAATAAAATGTCTTTAGATCAAACACATGTAGATCCTAAACTACTGAACATTTTAACCTGAAAGTTTGAACATCGATTAATTACAAAAGGTATAAGTTACTTATAAAAACAAATTTAAAAATGTCAACCCTTAAGGGGGGGGGATTACTAATATGTTGCTTAAAATTTATTGTCATATTTTACTTTCGCATAGCAACCCTTGGCAGAATCATCATTTCGCAGAATTATATTTTGCATAAGTTTCATGGCATACTGTTGTTTCGCACAATTTTGTAAAGCTGAATAATACAATGGCATAATGTCAATTTGAAGAATAATCCTATAATCGAATAATTGTTTTGCCAAAAATTGCGTCGCATAATATTTACTTGGCATACTGTCTTTTCGCACAATTTCCTTAGGTAGAATAATTCATTGGCATAGTGTTGATGAGAATAATATTTCCGTATCCTACTCCACCAATGAACACCTTCTCCAACAGTTCCTATTGAGTAGGGGTCGCAGTTCTAACCTAACCTAACCTACACTTCTGGCAGCAGTTCTTTTTGTGTAGGAGTCGCAGTTGTAACCTAACCTACAGTTGGAAGCAGTTTCTTTTGAGTAGGGGTCGCAGTTCTAACCTAACCTAACCTACAGTTCTGGAAGCTGTCCTTGTGTGTAGGGGTCGCAGTTCTAACCTAACCTAACGTAACCTACACTTCTGGAAGCAGAACCTTTTGTGTAGGGGTCGCAGTTCTAACCTAACCTATAGTTCTGGCAGCAATTCCTTTTATGTAGGGGTCGCAGTTCTAACCTAACTTAACCTACAGTTCTGGAAACAATTTCTTTTGTGTAGGGGTCGCAGTTCTAACCTAACCTAACCTATAGTTCTGGCAGCAATTCCTTTTATGTAGGGGTCGCAGTTCTAACCTAACGTAACCTACAGTTCTGGAAACAATTTCTTTTGTGTAGGGGTCGCAGTTCTAACCTAACCTAACCTATAGTTCTGGCAGCAATTCCTTTTATGTAGGGGTCGCAGTTCTAACCTAACCTAACCTACAGTTCTGGCAGCAATTCCTTTTATGTAGGGGTCGCAGTTCTAACCTAACCTAACCTATAGTTCTGGCAGCAATTCCTTTTGTATAGGTTCAGTCAGCGACATGACTATTATGCGGTAACAATTTCAGCAGAACTTTTATTCTGCTGCATAACATTCTGCGAAATTCAAGTCTGCAATATGAGCAATATGCCATAAGAAATTCGGTGAAACGTAATTTATGCTACATACAATTCTGCGTATGTAAAATCGACGATATTAGTATTCTGCTATTCAAAATTCGGCCAAATGAATGTTATGCGACATGACAGTTATGCTAATTATACAATTATGCAAATGTATCATTCGGTTAAAAATGTTTCTGCGAAACCTGCTATGCGAAGTGTATTTCGTACAATCGATATTATGCAAGATAAAGGGAAGCCAAGTGCCTACTATAAAGTGATATTTTTCTGAATAAGGAATACATGGGATACATCGTCCAATTTTTTATTTAGTGCAAATCGCCACACTGTGATTGTAACATCCAAAATTGTCATAAAAAATTACATAACATTTTCATTTTTTGTACAAAAATATTTTTTTTGTATGGAATGGTATAATAATTATTTCGAAAATGAATTCCCCGTCCCTAAATTATACGAAAATGATATACAACTTGCCCTAGTTGCTAGAAGGAAGGAATATAGCATAGATTGGACCTGGGGTGCCGACCCTTTCACCCCCCCCCTTTTTGGGGGGTCTGCATGGTACGATCTCCCGGCTACCGGGGCAAATCAGCTTTGTTTGACCTAAGGAACAATCGTGCCAAGCGGCATCGCTAGGGCTTGCAAATATTCGAAACTTTCAGGTATTCGAATATTCGACTTTTTCTGACGAGATATTCGAATATTCGAATAATTATTCGAATATTTAAAAAAAATAAGAAAAGGAACGAAAAATCGGTTTATTATCGTTTTATTCAAAAGCTTTTTTCACATATTGCTAAAATTAATGATATTTTGCAGAAATCCACTTATTGACTAGATTTTATCATCCTACTCTGAAATACCCACGTTTATAAAAGCAAGTAAGTACCTAAAACGCAAAAATTATACATTTTCAATATTTCTTGATAAAACTTTTTATTATAAATGCGTCGTTGCGTGAATTAATATAACTTTAACCATCCAAACACGTATGTAAGAGAGAAAACATTTTAGTAGGTAATCACTAATCATTTTCTGATTTAAATTAACTTCTTGTCGTTAAGAAGCCTGTAAAATGGCCTTTAATTCCATTATATTTTGAATCTTTATTGACTTTATTAGTCTTGGCAAGTTTAGTTTTGATTCCTAATGGTCGGCTGTTATATAATAAGTTATATAATTGGTATTGGAATATTTAAGGGAAAAAGTTGGCTGACTACGGGGTGGATCATTCGTTAGCTAAAGGTGCATGGTTAGATTACCTAGTTCGGTAGGTTTGGTATGATCAAATTTGTGAATTGCGATAAAGGGCAAGGTTTAGACTTCGAATATTCGCTTAAGGTACGCTTTTACTCAATAAACAAAATGACCCTTTATCTTAAAACTTACGTAAAGTTACTTGTACCTAGAAAAAGCATTAGCCGCACCGTAATAAAACATACTTTTTGATTTCGTTTCCTTTGAAATTGAGTTAGGTTCTTAGGTTTAACTGTATTCACGAAGCCAATTGAGAGGAATACGGTAAAAACATTATTTCCTTCGCATTTGGGTACCTACGGTTCCTCATTCACTGTTAATACCCGGCAAAATACACAGAAACTGTAACTATAACGGATGAAAATAGATTTTACCTAGTAATAAAAAATATTCGAATATTCGAAACCTGAGCGGCCGAATATTCGAATATCAAAACAGGTCGAATATTCGACATATTCGAATATTCGAATATTCGAATTGCAAGCCCTAGGCATCGCCTGAGACCAAAGTGCATGCAAAATGACCTTACTCAACCTACTAGTATTTGTCACTATGGTTTATAAAAAAACTCCTTATGTGTCTAAACTGATGCCAAATTTGACTATTTTAAATTTACTTGAAAAATACCTACATTGCAACTGGGTGATAAGCAAATTCAATCAGATTTAACTGGCCCACCGCGAAAAATCGAGAATCACAAAATCGAAGTTTGTTATCTGCGTCTCTATCGCTCCATTATGCAAGTGCGATAGAGGCAGCTGACTTTCTAATGTAGCGACAGGCCCTCCTTGTATACCCTTATTTGAGTCGAAGGCGGACCTAAATTTCAGTGATCACGTTAACTCACTCGCAGTCCGTCTCGCTCGCACCAACATAGTGTGAGCAAGAGGCAAGCGTACAGGGCAATTTTTTTTATTTATTAATATTTATTTATTCATGAACAATATGACAATTGTATTTTAATATAACTACATACTAAGTTCCTTAAATCTAGGTCCTTCTTAATTCTAAGAATTATAAAATCTAACATGCAGAACAATATCAGACGTATTTATCTAAAATAATTACTACCAACATTACGTAGACAAATTACTAAAGTAGGTCGTAAACTCCACTATAAAATAAAAGCATTCTTTCAGCAGCAGTGTTTTTAATTTATTTTATCTACACATATCATAAACCCTCTATGATGCGTTCAAAAACAGCAAATAACGACCTGCATAAAAGTTCACTATTTTGTTACAACAAATTTCTTATCTGTGTAAATGTTGTAATTGCTTCATTACTATATCAAAATCGATTTGGTAATGACTTTAAAATTTCGAACATCTGTGGGAAAAAAAGCAATTTAATTTGGCCTCAGAGGGTTTATTGCATAAATCGAAAACCAAAATTTCCTTTTCTGCTTCTCTATCACTCGAATATGCAAGAGTGATAGAGAGACAAATAACAAAGTTTCGATTCTCGACTTTTGCGGTAGGCCCCCAGGGCCGACTCTAGTTTGTCTCTGAATTAAAAAAAAAGCTATGGTTGCGTGACATGCGTCAGAAAAAGAAAACTGAACATTTGCCGCCATTGGAAGTAAATATTTGGAAGTTCTGTTTGTGTCCGCAAATATTAGATCGTTTTGCTATTTGTTTCCTAATTATCGCAGGCTATTCGGCAAAAATGAGTGATGATAGTGATATTGATATTTCGGAGACGCCACCTGATATCCGCGGCAAAGCGACGGGCGTAATAAACGATCTATTACCATCAAAGTCAAGAAAGAAGTACGAGAAGATTTACAATGATTTCATGGAATGGAGGATGGCCAAAAATACGTCGTCATTGTCAGAAAACGTACTTCTGGCGTATTTCGAGGAGTTGTCCACAAAATTTAAGTCAACAAGCATGTGGACTTTCTATTCAATGCTCAAGAGTACACTAAATATTAAACACAACATAGACATCGCAAAATATTGTAAATTAACCGCCTTCCTGAAGCGTAAAAGTGAAGGAAACACGAAAAAAAAAGCTAAGACATTTTCACCAGCTGAAATTGATAACTTCCTGAATGAGGCACCTGATAAATTGTACCTGATGACAAAGGTAACATGTTTTCTATATTCAATAGTAATTTTCATATGTTGATTTTTATTTTCTAAATGTCCTATTTTCTTGACGGCTAGAATTTAACCATTGTATGTCATTGTTGCAGGTCGGATTAATATTTGGAATTATGGGAGCTTGCCGGAGACAGGAACTGTACAATGTCTTGTTCAGTGATGTTCAAGACTTTGACTCTACCATCATTGTTACTATTCAAAATACTAAAACTAAGACCAACCGGACTTTCACCATAACGGGTAGTTATTGCCATGTGGTTAAGAGATACATACAACTACGTCCAAGTCAATGCACGGAGCCCGGTTTTTTTATTAAATATGTAGCCGGTAAATGTACAGCACAGAAAGTTGGTATCAACAAATTTGGATGTCTTGGAAAAACTATTGCTGAATATTTAAATTTACCAAATCCTGAATTGTACACCGGGCACTGCTTCCGCAGAACTTCTGCCACAATATTGGTTGATGCAGGGGGTGACATAACAGCATTGAAACGCCATGGTGGCTGGCGTTCTACAACTGTAGCCGAAGGTTACATTGATGACTCAATCCAGAATAAGGTAGAAATTTCAAATAAAATTTTGAATACCATACAAAAAAAAGAAGTGGTTAATATTAACTTACCAAATAATTCTACAAGTGTTGACCAAGATGCAACCAATATCCAAGCTGGACAAGTACATTATAATAACTGTACCATACAAACAGTGAATAATTATTATTATAATAAATAAATTACTTCAGTTTCCCATTTGTCTTTGTATTATTTTACTAATAATTACTGCTAATAGCTCTGATCAATGCACTGATGCAGGTCATAACATGCTGTTCCTGAACACATCATAGAGAGTTTATAATATGTGTGTAGATAAAGCAGTGTATGTAACTGTACATAATTAGGCATTAAAACACTCGTGTGATACTATTATGAAACTCACTGCGTTCGTTTCATAAACCCACACTCGAGTTTTAATGCCTTTCATTATGTAGCAGTCACATAAACTACTATTTAAAGATAACAAGGCTATCGATGTTCCTCCACTCACTGGGAAGCTTGTTGTAGAGCTGTCTCCCTCTCTTCTCTCTCCTTTAGACTTTTGACCAGGTCAGTGAGGAGCAGAAGGATGTACAGACACGGGACAATTAGTATTTTAAGATTTATGAAATATTCCTGGCAGGACTCAGTTTGTGGAATACGCACTATAGTCCTCATGGCTCGCTTTTGTATAACAAAGGCTTTATTCATGTTATACTCATAGTCTATCAAAACTCTGTCAAATTTGCTTCTAGACGATAGAACTGTGGTTATTCTAGTGCTCTAGGGAGCTGGCTACCCAGAACTGCTGAGATGCTGGGTGTCTGACCCGCATTGGCTGGGATGCCAAGCTCAGAACTTAGCAATTCCTCGATTTCGATACTTCTTTGTAGTTTTGAAAGACTAATATCTTTCAAAAACTTTGCCAAATTTCGTTCTAGAAGATAGAACTGCATGTATTCTAATGTACTAGGGTGCTTGCTATCCAGAATTGCTGAGATGCTAGGTATCTAGCTCGCATTGGCTGGGATGCTAAGCTCCGAACTTAGCTATTTCTCGATTTCGAGGCTATTTCAAACATAATCCTCCAAAACTCTGCCAAATTTCCTTCTAGAAGATAGAACTGAGGTTATTCTAGTGCACTAGAGAGCTGCCTATCCAGAATTGCTGAGATGCTGGGTATCAGACCTGCATTGGCTGGGATGCTTCGCTCCGAACTTAGCATTTACTCGATTTCGAGACTATTTTCGGAGATAGTCTATCAAAACTCTGTCAAATTTCCTTCTAGAAGATAGAACTGTAGTTATTCTAGTGCACTTTGGAGCTGGCTATCCAGAACTGCTGAGATGCTGGGTGTCTGACCCGCATTGGCTGGGATGCTAGCTCAGAACTTACCTATTTCTCGATTTCGAGACTTCGATACTATTTTCGGAGATAGTCTATCAAAACTCTGTCAAATTTCCTTCTTGAAGGTAGAACTGTGGTTATTCTATTTCACTTTGGAGCTGGCTATCCAGAACTGCTGAGATGCTGGGTGTCTGACCCGCATTGGCTGGGATGCTAGCTCAGAACTTAGCTATTTCTCGATTTTGAGACTTCGATACTATTTTCGGACAGAGTGTATCAAAACTGTGTCAAATTTCCTTCTAGAAGATAGAACTGTGGTTATTGTAGTGCTCCAGGGGGCTGGCTATCCAGAACTGCTGAGATGCTGGGTGTCTCACCTGCATTGGCTGGGATGCCAAGCTCAGAACTTAGCAATTCCTCTATTAAAATACTTTTTTGGAGTTTTGAAAGACTATCTTTCAAAACTTTGCCAAATTTCGTTCTAGAAGATAGAACTGCGTGTATTCTAATGCACTAGGGTGCTTGAACTGCTGAGATGACAGGTATCTAACCCGCATTGGCTGGGATGCGACGCTCAGAACTTAGCTATTTCTCGATTTAGATACTATTTTCGGACATAGTCTATTCAAACTCTGTCAAATTTCCTTCTAGAAGATAGAACTGTGGTTATTCTAGTGCTCTAGGGAGCTGACTATCCAGAACTGCTGCGATGCTGGGTATCAGACTTGCATTGGCTGGGATGCTACGCTCAGAACTTAGCATTTACTCGATTTCGAGACTATTTTCGGACATAGTCTATCAAAACTCTGTCAAATTTCCTTCTAGAAGGTAGAACTGTGGTTATTCTATTTCACTTTGGAGCTGGCTATCCAGAACTGCTGAGATGCTGGGTGTCTGACCCGCATTGGCTGGGATGCTAGCTTAGAACTTAGCTATTTCTCGATTTTGAGACTTCGATACTATTTTCGGACAGAGTGTATCAAAACTCTGTCAAATTTCATTCTAGAAGATAGAACTGTGGTTATTCTAGTGCTCTAGGGAGCTGGCTATCCAGAACTGCTGAGATGCTGGGTGTCTGACCTGCATTGGCTGGGATGCCAAGCTCAAAACTTAGCAATTCCTCGATTTCGATACTTTTTTCGGAGTTTTGAAAGACTATCTTTCAAAACTTTGCCAAATTTCGTTCTAGAAGATAGAACTGCATGTATTCTAATTTACTAGGGTGCTTGCTATCCAGAACTGCTGAGATGCTAGGTATCTAGCCCGCATTGGCTGGGATGCTAAGCTCCGAACTTAGCTATTTCTCGATTTCGAGATTATTTCAAACATAATCCTCCAAAACTCTGCCAAATTTCCTTCTAGAAGATAGAACTGTGGTTATTCTAGTGCACTAGGGAGCTGCGTATCCAGAACTGCTGAGATGCTGGGTATCAGACCGGCATTGGCTGGGATGCTACGCTGAGAACTTAGCATTTACTCGATTTTGAGACTATTTTCGGAGATATTCTATCAAAACTCTGTCAAATTTTCTTCTAGAAGATAGAACTGTGGTTATTCTAGTGCACGTGGGAGCTGGCTATCCAGAACTGCTGAGATGCTGGTTGTCCAAACTGGGATTTTTGCTCAAACTTAGCATTAATCAGAATTTACCTAGAATTATTCTTCATGTTCGTGTCCCATACTCCCATACATATATGAAAAAAAATTTTTTTACAGTTTTGACTAGATCTCATTATATATCGTCTAGAAATGTTAGTATCTTTCATTTAAATGCTATTTCGAGGCTGTGGAGTGGGTAATGGCTGGGATGCTGGAGTGTCAAATGTGAAGTTAGCATCTCATTTTAAAATTTCATTTTTTTCGCGAAAATGAGCATAACTATTTAAAAAAACCATCTAGAACTGTAGAACTATTAGGGATGCTACTAGAACTCTCATAAAAGTTTGAGATGCTAGCACTTGATATGCTAGGTTCACACACACGTATTAGGTACAGTATTTATAAAAACATATTTATATATTGAAAAAGATAGATAGATAGAAGCCTTATTGAGCTTACTGTGGGAGTTGACTTGGTCAATTTGTAAAATGGTGTCCTATCTATATATCGTTTTCAACAGACTTTTGTGCTTAAAATTAATAAATCGGCCCGTACTCCCCGTCGCAGTAATGAGTGCAGTAATTGTCGGAGTCCGTCCGTCAACAAAAAAGTTCGCCTGAATGCCAGAGGCAGGCATGCCCCGCGATCGAATATTGCAAAGTGTGGGCATCTTTCTCTTTTAGTCAAATTAAGTCGTAATTCGTAATTAGAGTGACAGAGATAGTTGCATGAGTCATACCAAGCTATTTCATTAGTGTTATTTTAAACGTCAAACTTCTATTAAATTATGAAATTTAAAAAAAAAACACTTGCACAGTCTGTCTGTACCATCAAAATCCCTGTCAATTTAGCTTGGTCTAACTCTCGAAGTCTTACAAACTTCGATTTTCGCGGTTAAAGCAGATCGTCGTTTACAATTTAAGGAAATTAATAAACCAGTGGCGCTGTGGCAACAGTTGTGGCAACGTCGTTCGCGGTAGACCCTCTGTAGACCTCGCGAGCATAGCTTAAAACTGAATAAAAAATGTAACGCTACGCCTTTTAGAATAATTTGGAAAAACTAAATTAACGAAAAGTTAAATAAAAGATTGCACTCGCTTGATCAATCAAAAATACAAAATTTAAAATTTACAAAAAGTTACACTTTACTGGGGATCGAACTAGGCACCTCCATGCATCAAAGCAAGTGTTTGCAAACTGCGCCATCATAGCACTTACTTAAAGTGACGAAATTTGGCTACTTAATCTCAAGTAAAAATCTACATACAATGATATATCTAAATACCTCCTAGACGGCTTATGTACCAGCGTTACTAAATTAGTACATTTTTGACAAGCACTGTAAATATATCTCAAAAAGAAAAAAAAACTCCTATGATATTAATACGACTATTTCTTTCCGCCATTTTGAAAAAAAAATCTAATATTCGGATCGAAAAAAAACTATTTTATTTCTAGAATCTGGTCATAAAATTTGATAAGAATCGGTTGAGAATTGAACCGAGGAGAACGTCCGGACATACGATTTTGGCCCGAGATAAAACGGAGACCTTCGCAAACGCTTCGGTCAATAAAGGAGTAAAATGCGCGTTTGACTTGGACATGGACACCAAGCGAAATCAAAACATGCATTTTGTTTAGAAACAAAGCATTCATGTGTTTTGAAAGACATCGCCCTATGAGTTCTTTAATTTGTATTTTAACGTCAGGCCTACTTTAAAATAGATTACTCATTTAGATTAGGTATGTACCTAAATTCCGTAATTTAAAACTCGATTGTAATTAATAATTATTCTAAATCAAACTTCACATCATGTCTTAAAACGAAAAACAAAACTCAGGAAAAGAAACCCACACTCGTTCCGTTTTCGAATGACGTAAAACATACTAGAATCGTGGTGGCTCCATCTAGTGTCAATATTCAATATTACTTCGACAGCTTGAAATAATTGTCGTGCGCTGTTGCTCATAACGTAGTCAGTTGCAAATGTTGCAATATAATTGTGGTTTCAAATTTCGTAAATTAATGCATTGAATTCGTGTTGTTATTAATGTTTGTATTTCATTTTCTAATTTTTGTTGTTGTTTGTATTTCATAACGTTTTTAATTTATGACGCTTTAAATATCTCTTAATCCATCTTAATCTGTACGATAAAAATTTCGTAATGGCCGATTATGATACACACACTATGATATCCATTTGAAAATAATTATAACGCCTTCGGGATGGGAGGGCATGCTATTACTAAGACTCCGTTGTCCGTCCGTCCGTCCGTCCGTCTGTCCAGGCTGTATCTCGTGATCTGTGATAGCTAGACAGCTGAAATTTTCACAGATGATGTATTTCTGTTGCCGCTATAACAACAAATACTATAAACAGAATAAAATAAAGATTTAAGTGGGGCTCCCATACAACAAACGCGATTTTTGACCGAAGTTAAGCAACGTCGGGCGGGGTCAGTACTTGGATGGGTGACCGTTTTTTTTGTAGGTACGCTAGCGTACACTTTAAAAAAAATCCGCACACAAGTTACGCGTCGGATCCTAACGGTTTGATATACTGAACTAACGTGAACTAACGATTATCTATCGAATCTAATTGATAGAAACCATAAAATCGGTTATGGGGCGGTAGCGTGAAGTTGACCCTTAAGTGGGGCCATTTAAGTTTTTTTTTTAATACGTAATGTAGTCGGATCCTAACGATTTCACATGCTACTAACATGAACTAACGATGAACTAACGACTACATATCGATTCCAATTGATAGGAACCATAAATACAGTTTTGGAGTGGAAGACGGTGTTGGCGCTATCCCCTACTTTAAAAAAAATCGCACACAAGTTATGCGTCGGATCCTAACGATTTGATATACTGAACTAACGTGAACTAACGATGAACTAACGATATAGATATGCCATTTGCGGGCACTCGATATGGGGCGGTCAACTTCACGTGAAGTTGACCTCCCCACTTTCGTTTTAAAAAAAAAAACATCTTTTAGTCGGATCCTAACGATTTAAAATACTGAACTAACGTGAACTAACGATGAACTAACGATTCTAATTGACAGAATCCATAAAATCGGTTTTGGGGCGGTAGCGTGAAGTTGACCGCCCCACTTATGTTATTTTTTTTTAAATACGTAATGCAGTCGGATCCTAACGATTTCACATGCTGAACTAACATGAACTAACGACTACATATCGATTCCAATTGATTGGAACCATAAATACAGTTTTGGAGCGGAAAGCGATGTTGGCGCTCCCCTACTTTAAAAAAAATTCGTACACAAGTTATGCGTCGGATCCTAACGATTTGATATACTGAACTAACGTGAACTAACGATGAACTAACGATATAGATATGCCATTTGCGGGCACTCGATATGGGGCGGTCAACTTCACGTGAAGTTGACCTCCCTACTTTCGTTTTAAAAAAAAAAACATCTTTTAGTCGGATCCTAACGATTTAAAATACTGAACTAACGTGAACTAACGATGAACTAACGATTCTAATTGAAAGAATCCATAAAATCGGTTTTGGGGCGGTAGCGTGAAGTTGACCTCCCCACTTATGTTATTTTTTTTAAATACGTAATGTAGTCGGATCCTAACGATTTCACATGCTGAACTAACATGAACTAACGATGAACTAACGACTACATATCGATTCCAATTGATTGGAACCATAAATACAGTTTTGGAGCGGAAAGCGATGTTGGCGCTCCCCTACTTTAAAAAAAATTCGTACACAAGTTATGCGTCGGATCCTAACGATTTGATATACTGAACTAACGTGAACTAACGATGAACTAACGATATAGATATGCCATTTGCGGGCACTCGATATGGGGCGGTCAACTTCACGTGAAGTTGACCTCCCCACTTTCGTTTTAAAAAAAAAAACATCTTTTAGTCGGATCCTAACGATTTAAAATACTGAACTAACGTGAACTAACGATGAACTAACGATTCTAATTGAAAGAATCCATAAAATCGGTTTTGGGGCGGTAGCGTGAAGTTGACCGCCCCACTTATGTTATTTTTTTTAAATACGTAATGTAGTCGGATCCTAACGATTTCACATGCTGAACTAACATGAACTAACGATGAACTAACGACTACATATCGATTCCAATTGATTGGAACCATAAATACAGTTTTGGAGCGGAAGACGGTGTTGGCGCTCCCCTACTTTAAAAAAAAATTCGTACACAAGTTATGCGTTGGATCCTAACGATTTAATATACTGAACTAACGTGAACTAACGATGAACTAACGATATAGATATGCCATTTGCGGGCACTCGATATGGGGCGGTCAACTTCACGTGAAGCGTGTTTTGTGTTAGCAGGGGCGAAAGTAGAGTTCCTGAACGAGATGCTCTTCTTCCACATCTCCAGGGTCTCAACGGGGCTGTTGACTGCGGCTTTAGCGGTAAGTACAAGAGCCGGTTTATTTACAGGAATGTCCGGTGGTGATGTGGTAGTGCGAGTGATAACTTTGGGACGAAAATCTGTGCTTGCTGCCACAGTGGCGTATGATTGTCCGTTTCCACCTTGTCGCGCAGTACCACTCACTGTGCAATTTCTCCAGTCATCCTTGATCTTTTGGAATTCAATTTTAATAGTATTTTGTATGAGTGTGGTGATGGTCTCTTCTTGAACGCCGCTTATAGTTTTATCTCGTCTCGCTTGGCTGGTGGGAGTAGCGGGTGGTATTTCGTTGTTTTGGAGTGCATCCGACGAGGGTGCCCTCAGCGTGTTATTCATTCGGACCTGACAGGTGAGTGATTTGATGGAGTTTGCTATACTGAGTACCTTTTCTTTTGCTTCTCTGGTGACGCTCCGTTGGCTGCATTTTTTACCTGGTAATAGGGTGGAGGTTATTTCGTCACACCATTGAGTTACCTTCTCAAAGTATTTCATCATGTCGGTAAGCTCGTGTGGATCTTCAAGCGAGGAGTGTGTACCTGACTCTATACCACTATAGTGGAGTGTCATTTCTTGTGACAAATCCTTGTTTGGCTCGTGTTCCGTTTCCGAAGTGTCTCGTGCGGTGTGTGTCACAGTGGATGTCCTGTTGGCATCCGCATCTAATTCTAGATCCGTCTCGGGAGTGAGCTCATCATTTCGTTGTGCCGCTGCGACGTTGGTTGCCGAGCTGTATGAGCTTGTTCTTGATCGAGTAGGAGAATCAATGGCCTCTGGAGGCGATTTAGCCTGTGTATTTTCTTTGTACAATTCCGAGCAGCCGGGTTGAGGTGATTGACGATTCTGTGATGATCCGTCTTCTGCACCTTCTATGGCCCGGGTGCGTGATCGCTTTTGCGCGGGGGAGTGGGTTGACAAGTGTATGTCAGACATTTTGGCAGAATTTAGCGTATTGAATGATATTTATTGAATAGTATTAATAGATTTGCAAATTAAATATGAAGTTAGTACAAGTAGTCTCTCAAAGATTCAAAATTTAAATGTTGAAGTTACTACTTTCATGAAAATAAGTTTAGGTTAGAAAATCTTGAATATCAAGAGAAATATTGCACCAATTAGATTTTTGTTTACTGTCATATGTTTTTAATAAGTTTGGAATCAAATGCTATCGTCCAAATAAGCCACACTTATACAGAATGAAAAATAAGTCTGTTGAAATCATAAAATTTTAAAACTCTAATTACAGATAATCTATATGGACAACAAGCATCAAAAGTATTCTTAAACTATTTTTTAATGGAGTACAAGTAATCAAGATCAAAAAATGTAGAAAAAAGTGCAAGACGAAAAAGTGAATTTTCAAATGATATTTACGTAAGACCACGCTGTTTTAAGGAGTGGCGCGACTAGATATTACTTTACACAGGAACTAATCTATAGAAAATTCTGAAATTTTGTATGATTATTGTCCAATAACAGATACATTAAAGCAGTATGAAATAAGTGTGCGTAGTCTTTCAAAGTTTTGAGAAATTAAATGTCAAAGTAACAATTTTCTTGAAGTAAGTTTTTTAGGTTACAAAATCTTGAATATCTCAAGAACTATTACACTAATCAGAGTTCTGTTTGCTGTTATATATTAACAATAAGTTTTAAAATCGAATCCTATTATCAAAATTAGCCACACTTATACGGGATTCAAAATTAGTCAGTTGAAATCATAAAATCTTAAAACTCTAATTACAGATAATTTAAATGAACAAAAAGCATCAAAATTATTCTTAAACCTATTTTTTAAACGGGGTCAAGTAATCAAGATCAAAAAATGTGGCAAAAAGTGCAAGAAAAAAAAATGAATTTTCAAATGATATTTACGTAAGACCACGCTGTTTTAAGGAGTGGCGCGACTAGATATTACTTAACACTGAAACTACTTTATAGAAAATTATGAAATTTTGTATGATTATTGTCCAATAACAGATACTTTGAAGCAATATGATTTAAATATGCGTCGTCTCTCAAAGTTTTGAGAAATTAAATGTCAAAGTTACAAGTTTCATGAAAATAAGTTATTAGGTTACAAAATCTCGTATATCTCAAGAACTCTTACACCAATCAGAGTTTTGTTTTCTGTTATATGTTTCTAATAAGTTTAACAATCAAATCCTATTATCAAAATCAGACACACTTATACGGGATTCAAAATTAGTCAGTTGAAATCATAAAATCTTAACACTCTAATTACAGATAATCTAACTGGACAACAAGCATCAAAACTATTCTTAAACCTATTTTTTATTGAAGTAGAAGTAATCAAGATCAAAAAATGTGGAAAAAAGTGCAAGACAAAAAAGTGAATTTTCAAATGATATTTACGTCAAACCACGCTGTTTTAAGGAGAGGCGCTACTATATATTACTTTACACTAAAACTAGTAGATAGAAAATTCTGAAATGTTGTATGATTATTGTCCAATAATAGATACATTAAAATTATATAAAAAAAGTATGCGTCTTCACTCAAATTCTCGAAGAATTAAATGTCAAAGTTGAAAGTTTCTTGAAAATAAGTGTTTAGGTTAGTAAATCTTGAATATCTCAAGAACTATTACACCGATCTGAGTTCTGTTTTCTGCTATACAGTCCTAGTGGATTCAGAAATCCAATTCTAATATCAAAATTAGCCTCACTTATCGGGAACTAGTTTTTTCCAAAACACGTGGTTTTAGTTTTTCTTCGAAATCTTCGGGGTTTTCATCAGGAAAATTATGAAACTTGCACAGATTATAGAGTTTATATAGTCGCTTTGGTTAATATATAGAAAATAGTATGTAAAAGATCTACTTTGCGAGTAATAGGCGATTAAGTCACTTTCCTTCCGACACTTAGAGATTTGAGGGTTGATTGTACTTACGCCTACTTAGTCCGATCCAATCCAAAGTCATATCCGTATGACAGATTCACTAAGGATCACTCACATATAAAAACTGTGTCACTATCACTAATATTTCACTTTTCAAAGGAGTTATGATCTATAGCAACGGAAAGTTTGTCACTATTTTGCTCACTGTGCTTCACTAAGTGGTCCGATTTCACAAATTTTTGCACTATCGTAAAGTCCGAGTCAGCGCGCGCGTTTTGATGTATAACACATAAGGGTTTGAGAGAAAAAACCGAGTTTTGAATTTTAGAGCGCGGAGCGACGCGGAAACGATGCGTATGCTCTGGCGCTTGGCGCGCGACTGGTTAGGTTAGGTTTTTTTTTTTTTGATCCCTCCTCCCTCCTCTGTTTTTATTGCTGGTATTTCTTTTCCAGCACTTATTTCTATTTTTTTTTTTTTTTTTTAATTTTTTCTAATTCCATCTTTTCATGCCAATACTTATTACTAATACAATTTAATACATATTTATTTATTTATTACATTCTCGCTAAATTATTCTATTATTACATGTCAAACAATATTTATTATTAATACAATTTAATACAATATTTATTTATTAATTACATTCTCGCTAATTTATCTTATAATTACATTTTTACATTTTATTTAATTATATCAAACAGCACACCACTTGTTATTAATACAATTTAATACAATATTTCTTTATTTACAGTCAGTTACTCGAGAACGTACGGGCTATAACTTCAAAATTAGGGGTCGGGGGTAGCGGGGGGTGTCATTTTTGAGATCAGGAGACACAACTCCATCATGCATCGATGTTAACTCCTAACCCGTTATGCTCGACCTATTAGAGTGCAGTCACTGCTGCACAAGCTGGAGCGTGACGTCTAGGCTTGCACGTCGGTCCGATGCACATTCAGTGGACAATTGCACATGCAGCTTGCTAGCGGGCCGATCGTGACCTTAGCTCATACGTGAGTTGGGATACGCGCTACTGGACGCGGTGTCGCGTCAGCTTATTCTATGTCAATGAAACCAACAAGTATTACATAATAATTTTTATTTAAAAAAGTAAAACAAATAAAGCATCGCTATAATTAGCGAACCTAAATACCGCACAGGTGACAAAGGACATGTAACCATGATCTCAAATAGTATTAAAGTACTTATGATAAATAAAATCTTTAGTATCAATTCGGATCTGGTAGGCCAGCGAGGAATCCAATCCCTCAGGTCGCCATCAGCCATGGTCTCTTGACGACGTGGTAGTGTCGCGTCGGCATCGTGTCGGCTTTCTGTGCTCTCGTCAAAAGGGATCCGGTCGAATCGGTGACCTCTAAACAGATAAATTGACATTAATTTCGTTAGAGCTCTTACAAGACGTTCCGATGGGTTGGCGCACACGAAAACGTGTTTGCTCAGAAGTTGGAAAATAATAAGAAACTTGGACAACGGAACGTTGATATGAATTTGTAGAAATGATGTACTCACTTCTTAGCATCCTGTGCATTTTGCAGTCTTGGCAATGACGATCCAGTAGTTGCGAATCGAAATTAAGAGACGGACGTTGATGTCCAGGTCTTCGGTCACAGTGTTGCTCTGGACGAACCAGTTCACGCAGTGGCTGTTTATGCGCTAATGCTTTCTATTAAGAATTTATGAACGCTATTTATAATAGCCTGTCGATAACAGTTTCAGGACAATGATCAGAAAAATGAAACCACATTGACGCAATCGGCGGTAATTAAATATAAAATAATCGTCAAATGAAATTAACAATGCGTGCATATATGGTCTAATCACGGTCAGTTTTAATAGCGTCAATTTGTATATCGATTACATTGGTTTTCCTGAAATTCCGACGTCAAAGTACTTCCCAGTTATGTATGACTAATTAATTTTATCGTATACTTTATTTAGCCGCATACTGTTTGTGTTTAAACTGGAGTAGATAAAGTTTGTACCTAAAGTGAACACTAATCGAACACTACAAAGTGCATACGTTTTGACATGCTAACTTGTATGAACTCCGTACAAGATAAACCTTAGGTGCCAACCAAGTGCTTCGTGTCTTGGCCGCACCATCGGGCTACCGATACGGTCAGCGCGACACAAAAGAGCCCACTACGGACTCTGACTTCAAAGTTAAGGCTCCAGGGCCTGCACGTCAGTCCGATGCACATTCAATGCACATGCAGCCTGCTAGCGGACTGATCGTGACCTATCAGGTGTATACGTGAGTTGGGCTACCTACTAGACGCGTTGTCGCGTCGCAGCTTATTCTATGTCAATGATACCAACAAGTATTGCACAATATAATTTTTATTAAAAAAAGTAAAAAAAAAAGGAAGCATTCGAGTTTATTCAACGTCCCAGTACGTGTTTAGGTCCGGGCCACTGAGAAATCCAATTCGGGTCCCCAAGGCCCGGAATTTCTTAACGACGTGTTCACCTTCCGGGAGCTCGAATCGGCCGCGGGACCTGGTGGGGTCGGTGAACTGAAAATAGAAAAATTGACGTTAATTTCGTTGAAGCTTTTACAAGACGTTCCGGAGGGTTGGGTCACACGATAAACTCTTTGCTCAGAAGTTGCAACACTATAAAGAAACTTGGACGTTGATACGAGTTTGTAAAAATGATATACTCACGTTTTGCGGACAGGGCAACTTCGGTATAGGCTGTGGTCTCGCGTCCGCTATGAGGATCAAAGCCACCAACACCAGCAAACTATTCATTGTATAGAGTGGTAGCTATAATTGTAGTAGCTGTAAATGAAAAGAAATAAAATATTAAAGTCAGACGTTAAAAAGGTTCGCCATTCCTGAACGGAATGCGCAGGAGTACATAAAAATGCATAATAAAGTAATGAAAAGAAATACTGGAAACTTACATAGAAAGTCGACGTTGATAACGGCGATATTTGCTTTGAAGGAGCTTGGTCACAGTATTTCTGGAAGGCCGGACGTATCCACGGAGCGGCTGTCGACGAGCGTATGAAAATCATGAGCGACCTACGGACGTTATATAGTGGCCCGCTGATACGAGTTACCGCAAGTTAAGCACTGAAGTTGAATCAACCCATGACGCAGTTAGAGGGAAAATATAACGAAAAAATGCTAAAATCAATTTAATCAAGAATGAGGAAATTGCGATCGGTTATTATTTGTGCGTCATGTGTTGGAAATAATGGTGTAATTATTGCTGAAATGCGCAATAACTATTTTTCTAAATCCCGCGGCCAACGCAATTTGTACATGTTTACGTAATAATTAAATTAATAACAACATGCTGTTTGCAAACTGGAGTAGAATTTGTGCCTAAGGTGGCCAATGCGTTCGTAGAGTACAAAGTCCATAAGTCTTGACATGCTAACTTTTTCAAAGTCCGTACAAGCAGAAACTTGCACGCCTATCAGGTGCTCCGTGTCTACTTGGCCGCACCATTGAGCTACCGATAAAACCGCGCCGCACGTGACTCTCCTACGCCGCATAGAGCTCGTGGTCACACAATAGAATGAGGTGCGGCGACTGTGCTATCTTTGAAGAAAAAACCACGTATTTCTGCTCAGGCGTATCAACAGCGGCTTGAGCTCATGAGAGACCACGTCGCAACATACAAAAAGTTCAGGTCGCAACGGATTGTTCAACGGCGCACACTCGCTGAAATTCCAGTTAATTTTCGAATGACGTATAATTGCGGTAAACTAGTAACATTAATAAATGGCGATACATCCGATTCAGTTATCGTTATCCTCATGTGGTAACGGCATACTGTTACAATGACGTTATCCAGCTAAGAGGTAAATTAGACTGGAATTCACGTCGCAACTAGCTTGCGTAATTATTGTAAAATCCCGAGATAAGGTGTTTGGTTGCCATGGTCACAGAATAAGAGACGTGACAAAGCACCAACGTGTCCCTTGCTGCCTTATTCTCGCCGTCCGAGCAGGACGGTGATCCGGCCGACAAAGCTTGCATAATGTTTATCCTTCACATAACATTGATGCGTCTCGGGCATCGCTGCACATTACAGCATACGGAGATCGCGTCAGACGTTCGCCCCATGTTCGGTTATCTTAACCTACGTCACACTCGTGGGCGTGTACGACACATGGACACACGCACACATACACATACAAGGAAAACGTCTTATGAGCTGTATAGACGTCACAAACGTTTTGAGATGAAGTAATATTTTTAGCAGAGATCTGCGAGCAGATAAGCAGGTAGATTGTTATGTAGACGCTGACACTGGCCTTAAGATCGACGTTACGTTAGTAGGTTTCGCGCCAAGGGGCTCGTTAGCTCGGCCGCGTTTATCTTCTTACCTTTCTGCAACACCTGAGAGTCGTTTGTAGAGATTCATGCTTAGACCTTATCTAGAAGCATGCCCGGAGGCTAGCGACCATCGTTTGTGGTGAAAAAATTCGACTGCATTCTGAGGCAAATGCATCTAAATGCATCGGGTTGACATTGCAATTTCGAAATTCCTACTATCACCTAATGGTGCATCTAGGAATTATGGCCCGTACGTTCTCGTGTTCCCTACTGTATTACATTCTCGCTAGATTATTTTATCTTATCACCTTTTACATTTTATTTAATTTTGTCAAAACAATACTTATTACTAATACAATACAATACTTATTTATTAGCCTTGTCACTAAATTATCTTGTTATTTACGACTTTCATGGTCATATATTACTTTTACATTTTTACCTTTTATTTGATTATGTCAAAACAATACTTATTATTAACACAATACAACACAAAAATTATTTATTAAATGTCAGTTTTCTTACACTATAAGTACATGTCCATGTCCAGATTAATTATAGATCTAATTTGTGATGTCACTTTTGATTGCGTCTATTTTACAAAATGACAGTTTTCTTGCACTGTTAATACATGTCCAATTTAATTATAGTTCAGATTTGCAATGTCACTTTTAATTATATAATTTATCATTTGTTCCTTTCTTTCAACATATAGTTCCGTACTATTTCTATTTGTTTATTTATTAGTTTATATTTATTTCGTTTAAGTTAAGGGTACTATGGGCGCTTTAGTGCGTGATGACGCACTTTAGATCCACAATTAGGAGCAGCGGAGCATTTAGGCGCAGCGGAACCTTTTGGAGCACCCGGGAGCACCTCGGAGCGTAATTGTGCAAAGGAGCGCATTGGAGCACTTAGGAGCCCTTTGGAGCCCCTTTGACCAAGGGAGCACCTTGGAGCGCTTAGGAGCCCTTTGGAGCCCCCCAGACCAAAGGAGCATAATGGATCATAATGGAGCATAATTTGTGGTTCCCATTCCGCTCCGCGGCTGGCGCATTTATTAGTTTGCTATCCGTATGGTGGGCAGAAATCTTTGTCACCCACTCCGCCCATGGCCGCCTTTTCCGTGCCGGTGGCTGGCCCACCACCAGCAGGGATGCCGCCATGTGCCGAGTGGGCCCCCCAATTCCGCCCTACCCTACGGTCAGCTTAAACTGCCGTGGCGCCGTTTTGTCTCGCCGCTCTCCTTATCACATTTTCTGCGAAGGCAACGAACTGTTTTCGGGCCCTGTCATCCTCCAGCAGCCTCACAAAGTTGTCTTCCATGATGTTGGTCCCTATCTCGCATTCACAGTTATATCGCTCCAGGCCAAACCTTGGGCATTCTGTGATTATGTGGGTTATAGTTTCCACAGTCTGCCCGTCACAGGAGCAATGAGGGTCGTCTCTCAGCTTGTACTTATGGAGATATTGCTTGAAGCCCCCATGTCCTGTCAGTAGCTGAGCTACTGTATTCCTGTTTCCCAGTCTTTCTATTATTTTCTTCGCTGCTCGGACGTCCTTGAAAAATAACTTCGTGCCCGAGGCTCTGTCGGTTTCCTGGTATCGGCTTTGCCATCTTTCGATAGTTCTGGCTCGTATTGATCTTTTTGCGAAGGAGAGAGGGAACCTGCTGTAGACCGGAGCGTTCCCCAGGTCAAGGGCCGCCGCCTTGGCCAGTTCGTCCGCCCTCTCGTTACCCGCTAGGCCGGCGTGTGCCTTTATCCAAAATAGGCTTATCGGGTTTCCCCAAGATGAGGCCTCCTCTAGATTAGCCCTGATTTCAACGGCAATGGGGTTTTGGGAGCTTGGGTCGCTAACCGCCTGGAGGGAGGATCTGGAGTCGCTGTAGATAGCCGTTCGGTAGCCCATATCCTTCGCCATTTTTGTGGCTTGATACAGCGCCATCATCTCCGCCTGGTACACCGAGCAGTGGTCCGCCAGCCTAAAACTCTTGCAGTCCCGTTCCTCACCCCCGGACCACCAAGTGAGTGCTCCCCCAACCCTCCCTTGGATTTTGCTACCATCCGTGTAGCACCTCCAAGTGTCTATTTGGGACGGCCCTACATTTATGTCCTCCTCTGTGTTTATGAAGCCAAAGGTAGGTCGGCTCCTCGTAGCCGGATGCGGGAGGCTCGACGGATGGACCCTAGACTGCAGTTTCCCTTCCGGTATCTCCGGGAGAGGCTTCCCTCTCTTCACCTCATAGAGCTCCAGTTGCTCCTGCAGCCTGAGGTCCAGTGGGATTATCCCTGCCAGGATTGCTGCCGATACAGTGGATACTGTGCGGTGGGCTTTGGCAATTTTAATGCCGAATACTCTGGTGATCCTATCTAGTTTTTTCCTGGCATATACCCTGCACGCAACATTCCCCCAGGCTCCGGCAGCATAGAGCATCGTAGGCTCAATCACCGTGTAGTATATAGTCTTTAGGATCTCTGAATTTAGTCCCAACCGAGTTTTAGCCATTCTGCTCACCACCTTATATAGGTTGAGCGCCTTGATGGAAGCATTTTCCAGGTGGAGTCCGAACCCCAGATTTTCGTCGATTGTTAGGCCCAGAAGCTTCAGCTTGTTGTCCAGGGCAATTTGTGTCGACATCATTCGGAACGATGGCGTGGCGTATTTGAGTTTGCGAGTTATTATGGTCGCTTGTGTCTTATGTGGGGCAAACCGAAGCTTATGTTTCATGCCCCATCTTGCGACCATTTCTAGCGCGTCGTTGACTGTTTTGTTAAGTTCTTCGGTCGTGTTTTCCATAGCCATTATCACGATGTCATCTGCAAAAGCCTGCAGCTGGGCGGTCCCCCCCTCGGCCTCCCGCAGTAGGGGGTCCAGCTGCAGGTTCCACAGCAGCGGTCCTCCTATCGATCCCTGGATGCAGCCTCTTTCAGTTTTCAGACGACGATGTGGAGCATTGGTAAAGTACAATGAAGGCTGATTGCGAAAAAATTCCCCTGGCGGGTCTCCAAAAGGAGGAATCCCGTCCGCTCACTTCGGTGACCGGCTGCCCTCCGTATGCAGGGGTGGGCAACAATCGCGTCGTAGGCCGGCAGGTTGCCGGTCTCCGTGAACACAACCTTGGCGAAATATGGACATTGATGCTACGTGGAATAAGGACTTTATTGAATGGGTGGTGAAGGACTGCGACCTGTTGTCGTATTTCGCTCTCCCCTGGCCCACCACCAGCAGGGATGCCGCCATGTGCCGAGTGGGCCCCCCAATTCCGCCCTACCCTACGGTCAGCTTAAACTGCCGTGGCGCCGTTTTGTCTCGCCGCTCTCCTTATCACATTTTCTGCGAAGGCAACGAACTGTTTTCGGGCCCTGTCATCCTCCAGCAGCCTCACAAAGTTGTCTTCCATGATGTTGGTCCCTATCTCGCATTCACAGTTATATCGCTCCAGGCCAAACCTTGGGCATTCTGTGATTATGTGGGTTATAGTTTCCACAGTCTGCCCGTCACAGGAGCAATGAGGGTCGTCTCTCAGCTTGTACTTATGGAGATATTGCTTGAAGCCCCCATGTCCTGTCAGTAGCTGAGCTACTGTATTCCTGTTTCCCAGTCTTTCTATTATTTTCTTCGCTGCTCGGACGTCCTTGAAAAATAACTTCGTGCCCGAGGCTCTGTCGGTTTCCTGGTATCGGCTTTGCCATCTTTCGATAGTTCTGGCTCGTATTGATCTTTTTGCGAAGGAGAGAGGGAACCTGCTGTAGACCGGAGCGTTCCCCAGGTCAAGGGCCGCCGCCTTGGCCAGTTCGTCCGCCCTCTCGTTACCCGCTAGGCCGGCGTGTGCCTTTATCCAAAATAGGCTTATCGGGTTTCCCCAAGATGAGGCCTCCTCTAGATTAGCCCTGATTTCAACGGCAATGGGGTTTTGGGAGCTTGGGTCGCTAACCGCCTGGAGGGAGGATCTGGAGTCGCTGTAGATAGCCGTTCGGTAGCCCATATCCTTCGCCATTTTTGTGGCTTGATACAGCGCCATCATCTCCGCCTGGTACACCGAGCAGTGGTCCGCCAGCCTAAAACTCTTGCAGTCCCGTTCCTCACCCCCGGACCACCAAGTGAGTGCTCCCCCAACCCTCCCTTGGATTTTGCTACCATCCGTGTAGCACCTCCAAGTGTCTATTTGGGACGGCCCTACATTTATGTCCTCCTCTGTGTTTATGAAGCCAAAGGTAGGTCGGCTCCTCGTAGCCGGATGCGGGAGGCTCGACGGATGGACCCTAGACTGCAGTTTCCCTTCCGGTATCTCCGGGAGAGGCTTCCCTCTCTTCACCTCATAGAGCTCCAGTTGCTCCTGCAGCCTGAGGTCCAGTGGGATTATCCCTGCCAGGATTGCTGCCGATACAGTGGATACTGTGCGGTGGGCTTTGGCAATTTTAATGCCGAATACTCTGGTGATCCTATCTAGTTTTTTCCTGGCATATACCCTGCACGCAACATTCCCCCAGGCTCCGGCAGCATAGAGCATCGTAGGCTCAATCACCGTGTAGTATATAGTCTTTAGGATCTCTGAATTTAGTCCCAACCGAGTTTTAGCCATTCTGCTCACCACCTTATATAGGTTGAGCGCCTTGATGGAAGCATTTTCCAGGTGGAGTCCGAACCCCAGATTTTCGTCGATTGTTAGGCCCAGAAGCTTCAGCTTGTTGTCCAGGGCAATTTGTGTCGACATCATTCGGAACGATGGCGTGGCGTATTTGAGTTTGCGAGTTATTATGGTCGCTTGTGTCTTATGTGGGGCAAACCGAAGCTTATGTTTCATGCCCCATCTTGCGACCATTTCTAGCGCGTCGTTGACTGTTTTGTTAAGTTCTTCGGTCGTGTTTTCCATAGCCATTATCACGATGTCATCTGCAAAAGCCTGCAGCTGGGCGGTCCCCCCCTCGGCCTCCCGCAGTAGGGGGTCCAGCTGCAGGTTCCACAGCAGCGGTCCTCCTATCGATCCCTGGATGCAGCCTCTTTCAGTTTTCAGACGACGATGTGGAGCATTGGTAAAGTACAATGAAGGCTGATTGCGAAAAAATTCCCCTGGCGGGTCTCCAAAAGGAGGAATCCCGTCCGCTCACTTCGGTGACCGGCTGCCCTCCGTATGCAGGGGTGGGCAACAATCGCGTCGTAGGCCGGCAGGTTGCCGGTCTCCGTGAACACAACCTTGGCGAAATATGGACATTGATGCTACGTGGAATAAGGACTTTATTGAATGGGTGGTGAAGGACTGCGACCTGTTGTCGTACTCCAACACCAATGACCTTTGCGTAAACGCGGGAGAGTGCTCGAATGGTAATTTGGGTGCATTGAGGCTGAGGGGTGGCGGTTCGCCGTCGCGAGAAGAAAAGGGTCGTTCTGACAGCGAATTGACCCCAAAAGATTCTAGAGCAGCCACGGCGGAGTTGCCAACGACGGTAACTCCCCCACAGGGTGAACTTTCGGAGCCCTCAACGAGTACAGGGTTACGGAGTCGACTGAGGAGCCGGAGATCGCTCCCAGACATCCGCGTGTCTTTAACCCGCTGTGACTCTCCAGCTCCGAAGAGTAGCTCCACGCAGTTGCAGACTGCGTCAGTAAAAGAAAAAGAGACGGAAGCCTGTGGTGGTGAAAACGAGGTAAATGTAGAAGAGTCAGCTTTGATAGACTGGCATAAAGATGAGCGAATTGAGTCAGACTCGGCCATGAGCTGCGACTCACTGAGTGACAGTGACCGACGGTTTTGGCGGAAACGCAATCTGAGCGGTTCTGGGTCGGAATCAGACGGGACCGCCGAGAAGAAAAAGACGCAGCCCACATCAAAGCGGGGTCGTGGTCACGCCATTACCACTGGCAAGTACGCGGGTATGGCCAAGACCCGAGAAGATTACAAAGCAGCAAAGGAGCAATACCGGCGGCAAGAAGCGGAAAAGGCTGAGGCAGAGCTGGAATGCATGACCATCCGCATGCGGCCAACTGTGGAGCGAAGTGTGGCGTCTGGTACAGAGGTAGAGAGCCAGCTAATGTCGGACCTTAACAAGCAAGTTCTTGACAGCGTGGACGTGGTTAAAAAAGTGGTAACTACGTCCGGGAACTTAAAAGGCACCTACCAGCGGAAGCTGAAGGATGCGGCCACTGCGATTACTGATTTCGCCCAAGTGATGCTAGAACGCACCACCACGGATGAGACCAAATTGCTACAGCGGACTGTCTCCCGTCTGCAAACACAAATAGCGGACCTTCAAAAGGAACATGAAGAACTCAGAAATGAGCTGCGACTCGCTAGAGCAGCCCCGTCCCCGTTGACACCGGCCTCACAGCAGTCGCTCGTGGCACCATCTAACGTGTCCCAAGAGGAGGCCGAGCGCACGATAATGATGAACGTGGGCACAATGGTGAACGCCCGCCTGGAAGCCTTAGAGGACAGGCTCCTTCCAGCTAAAACTGTGCGGCCACCGCTGGCCGCAGACAAAACAAAAAAGTCGGCCCAACCTGCATATCAGAAGGGCAACAGGCAGGCTGCAACACCTCGCCCAGTCCTGACGGAACAACCTACCGCTGGACCTAGTGGGCTAAATAAATCAAAGGCCCCCAATGGTGTGCAACCATCTTCTGCTCCTGGGAATGAGGGGAAGAAAACGGCAGCAAAAAAGGGCAAGAAGAAGAAGGGAAAGACGGCTCAACCTGCGGATGCACCGCGTGAGCCTCGTCCATTACCACCTGCTCCGGCTAACGTGGACGAGACATGGACAAAGGTGGTTAAAAAGGGCACAAAAAAGAAGGCAACAAGTCCTCCAACGCATCAAGCAGCCCCCAAGAAGGCACGGAAACTACGCCCTCCACGCTCAGCGGCGATTGTCCTCACGCTGAAGCCGGAAAGTGAGGGAGGTAAAACTACCTACGCGGACATCCTTAAGGAGGCTAGATCTAAAATCGACCTAAAGGAACTACAGATCGAGGGAGTCCGGTTCAAACGAGCAGTCACAGGGGCTACCATTATTGAGGTCCCCGGGGCGACCAGCAGCGAGAAAGCAGATGCTCTCGCGGATAAATTGAGGGAGAAATTAAATAACGAGGTTGTCCAAGTCTCCAGGCCTACAAAAACCGCTGAAGTCCGCATCTCAGGGCTGGATGACTCTTGTAGTGAATAAAAAAATAATGTTTAAACGTTGTAGTGAATAAAAATGTGATTAGAAGCTGGATAGAATATAAGACAGGAAAGGTGATGCTTTTGACTGACTTCGCTAATTAATGGAAATAATGTCACGGGTAGGATCTGCCGTAGAACATTGAACTTCTGGAGTACAAGGGTCCTCTTGTTATCTTAACCTGGTTAATGGGGACTTGGTAGGATACCGAAAAGACAAAACCAGATATATGGCATGCGTTTTTAATAATACATATTGGGTGGATTACAAGGCACTCCGCCTCAGAGCGGGCGCTGTCCGGAATACAATTTGTATGTACAAGCCGCCAGCGGCTGTGGGCCGATACTATGGTAAGTCCTATCCTACGATCGCGAGACGGGCGGAACGCGGGGTTTTGGCCAAAACCTAAGGTAAAAGTCTAGTGCACTCACGGGTACCAAACGTAGCTATCATCCGCAGGCCTACTGGTATTTAACGCAGCAGGCGGACCACTATCGGTGGGCGGCAGGCGTTCCTCAAGCTCCGGCTTTGGCAAGCCAGGGCGAGAACAACCCGCGGCGCTCGGAGTTCCACAAGAAGGACCCGCGCGATGACACCTTGGGGTCGTCGGACCGCGGCAAGGCTGTCCGACACACGGCTCGCGGGTCAAGGCCGTGCCCTACGGCTTGGTGGCGGTGCCAACATGGCACGCCGTGCCGCTCGACACGCAGTCCACAGTGCGGTGAGAGACAGCGTCAACACGACGCTCAGCAGAGTTGAGAGCGCGCAACGACGCTCAGGGAAGCACGACTATCGGCCATGCCTGCCCTCGCCGGTGACGTGGAACGCACTCGGTGGGCTACGCCCTTTTCGCGCACAACACACACACACGGCGATACACGCACTTTACATCTAAATCTTCCGCCGGCCGGGCCAGGCGGCGGAAGGGGGCGAAAATGCTTTATTCCAATACTTAATTAGGATCTATCTCAATGCTAGCGAAATCCAATCCCCACTGACTCCTCTGTCATCAAACCTCAACTACCCCCAGCGCTCCGTTTCGATCCACATCAACGCATCAAACGTCAAACCAACTTAACTCTTTTCTAAATCATGTGATTCTCGAAAATATACTGGTGCTCATTAATACTTGTAATATTTTAAGTGGTCGATAATAATTATGGACAATTACATCTTCTATTGCTGTTTTCTACATTGTTTCATTCAGAATATCTTCCTTCCGATGCAGTAACTAAACACGTAACTTTTTTTTGACAGTTCATCTGTCAAGAATCCCGACCCCTAGACACCTTCAAAATCGCGATTTGTGTTTCATAAAAATTCCGAAAATGATTCCAAAATACGGATTAAATTAGGATGTGACCTACTTGAGCAGTTAGGGTGGATCACGAGGATCATTTTGATATACGTGAAGCCAGGTTTGGTTCAGCAACTTCAGTACAACCTGGGTGACAAGTTCCGTTCAAGTGGCATGCTCTTCAGACTTGTTCCTTCGAAACCAGTCAGCCAGGAGGCAGGATATGTTAATCAACCTGCAGCTAGGAAGGTACGTTATCGTTTTACATAAGTGTCACACTGCGGTGTATGTTATTTTGTTGGAAATGCGACAGTCATGTTGTACAGGTTATCTTGTATGGGAAAGTATGTATCTATCATAGGCAAATATGTAGCATCGCTACACTCTGTCACGCCTGATGATGTGAGAAAAGCCGTGGTCAAAGTGGGTGGGTGTCACATAGACCAAATAAAGTGTGGCGAAATCCGCCAGGACTTGTCAGGCCTAGGATCCATTTGGGTCCGCTGCCCAATTACGGTGGTTAAAAAGTTGACTGACAGCGGCCGACTGATTGTTGGATGGGTATCGGCAAGGGTCCAACTGCTGGATCAAAAGCCTATGCGTTGTTTCCGCTGCCTTGAAGCAGGCCATGTCCGCGCGCAGTGTCAGGCTCAAGAGGACCGCAGCGACCTGTGCTACCGCTGCGGACAGTCCGGCCATAAGGCGGCCACGTGCTCTGCCGCACCGCACTGCGCTGTTTGCGCGGCGGCCAATAAACCGGCAAGACACACAATTGGGAGCAAGACATGCTCTGCTTCCAAAACCAACAAGAAGGGGAAGAAGAATGGCGATGGCTCCCGAGCCCCCTCGCAATCCGTCCACCAACCCGCCACTGATGCGGTCGAGGGTGAGCAGGCAGCGCCAATGGAAACCACATAATAATGGCGTTAAAATTTGTGCAGGTGAATCTCAACCACTGCCTCGATGCTCAGGATCTCCTGTTTCAGAGCATGGCGCAGTGGTTGGCACATGTGGCTATCCTCTCCGAGCCATACCACATCCCCCAAAGGGACAATTGGGCTGGGGACTACGATGGCACGGCGGCGATTATAACTCAAACAGCTACTGGCTCACCGCCCTTCGAAAAGGTGGAAAAAGGGAAGGGATTTGTGGCCGCGCTCCTTGGTGGCATCACAGTAGTCAGTGTTTATTTCTCGCCAAATAGGAGTGTGGCCGAATTTGAAGCCTTTCTAGTAGAAGTAGGAGCGGTTATTGGTCGCTGTAATCCGCGTCCCGTGATTGTTGCGGGTGATTTTAACGCCAAGTCCGTCGCATGGGGATCCCCAGCAACGGATGTACGTGGGCGGGAACTAGAGGAGTGGGCAGTTGCGGCTGGTCTGGTGGTTGTCAGTCGGGGTTCTGTCGACACATGTGTTCGAATACAGGGTGGTTCCATTGTCGATGTAACCTTTGTTAATGCTGCCTTGGCCCGTCGCATTCAGGGTTGGGAGGTGCTTGAGAGTGTAGAGTCCTTATCCGACCATCGTTACATACAGTTCAGGGTCTCCGCACTCCCAGGTACTCTGAGCGGTCCAATTAGTCAGTCACTGCCAGGTGACGGTCCAAGATGGGCACTAAAACGCCTAGACAGAGAGGCATTGGTTCTTGCTGCTGAGGTCCAGGCATGGAACCCGACTCCGGCGTATCCAATAGATGTAGACGAGGAGGCGAAATGGCTCGGCGAAGCAATGTCGAACATTTGCGATGCAGCGATGCCCCGAGCCAAGCCTCTTCCTCCTAAACGTCAGGTCTACTGGTGGTCTCCGGAGCTCACGCAACTCCGAGAGTCATGTGTTGCGGCGAGGCGCCTTTATAGTCATCAGCGAAGGCGCAGGCTCCGGGATCCTGCCCGGGAGACAGAACTATATGCAACATATAGAGAGCGTGCAAAAAGCCTGAAGATCGCTATAAAGCAGGCAAAGGAGGGCTCATATCGGGAAATGCTCGATATGTTAAATAATGATCCATGGGGGCGACCATATAAGATGGTCCGAAACAAACTTCGCCCTTGGGCTCCCCCCCTAACGCGAAGTCTCGAGCCGGATCTACTGCGAAATGTGGTGGAAGCGCTGTTCCCGGCCTGCGATAACTTCGCACCGCCAGCAATGGCACCCCCCGCTGAAATTGAAGGTGACGAGGAGGAGATTCCCGACGTGTCTGATGATGAACTTGGCGCAGCTGTGCTAAGACTTAAGGCCAAAAACAAAGCCCCTGGGCCTGACGGCATACCGGGTCGCGCCTGGGTCTTGGCCAGTAAGGCTCTGGAATCACGAATGCTGCAAATGTTCTCAGCTTGCTTTCATCAAGCCAGGTTTCCACGGCAGTGGAAGACAGGCAAGCTGGTTCTCATAAAAAAGGAAGGACGCCCGGCAGATTCTCCATCTGCCTACCGCCCAATAGTGCTGCTTGATGAGATTGCGAAGCTCCTGGAGCGCATAATAGCCAGCCGTCTCATCAAGCACCTCGCTCGTGTCGGACCTGATGTGGCAGATTGCCAGTTTGGTTTCCGCAGCGGCCGTTCAACAGTGGGCGCCATTCAGCGTGTTAAGGCTCTCGCTGACGAGGCGGTGTCCCGAGGCGAGGTAGTCTTGGCAGTGTCCCTGGACATTGCCAATGCCTTTAATTAACTCGTTGCCCTGGGGCTGCGTTAAAGAGGCGCTGCGGTACCACCAGGTACCAGAATATCTAAGGCGGACAGTCGACGCGTACCTCTCGGACAGGTCCGTCACTTACCCGGGACGGGAAGAGTGGGCAAGATATCCAATGTCTTGCGGTGTTCCACAGGGGTCGGTCCTAGGGCCACTCTTGTGGAATATTGGATATGATTGGGTCCTGAGAGGCGCAAACTTGCGAGGCGTAAACCTCACCTGCTACGCCGATGACACTTTGGTGACAGCTCGCGGGAAAACCTTTAGGGAGGCCGCCATACTGTCAACGGCAGGAGTCGCTCACGTCGTCGGTCGGATCAGGCGATTGGGACTAAAGGTGGCCCTACAAAAATCAGAAGCTTTATGCTTCCACGGGCCCCGCAACGCGCCACCGCCGGATGCGCATATAGTGGTGGGTGGAACCCGGATCGGCGTCGAGTCCACAATGAAATACCTGGGCCTCACACTCGACAGCCGGTGGAATTTCCGCGCCCACTTTCAGCGCCTGATGCCGAAGCTGCTGGGAGCAGCTGGCGCTCTAGGGCGTATACTCCCAAACACGGGGGGGCCCAAAGCGTCATGTCGACGGCTGTACATGGGGGTCGTCAGATCCATGGCCCTGTACGGAGCCCCAGTCTGGGCAGACATTTTAAAGAGAGAGGAGGTAGCTCTACTAAGGGCGCCTCAAAGGGCAATTACAACTAGAGCCATAAGAGGGTACCGCTCGATCTCTTTCGAAGCGGTATGTGTGCTGGCAGGGACTTTACCATGGGATTTAGATGCGAGAGCCCTCGCAGCGGTTCACCGTTGGCGCGAGGAGGCGCATCACAATGGAGACTTGCCAGCACCGAGAGAAATTCTAGGACGACGAGACGCCATTCGACTGGAAATGGTGGACGTTTGGGAGCAGAGGCTGGCGCACCCTAGCGCAGGCCGTCTGACTATTGAAGCGGTTCGCCCGGTTCTTACACTCTAAAAAATGAAGACCAACTAAGAGCAGTTTTCTCTTAGTTGGCGTTAAGTTAATTACAACAATAACGATCTTATATAAATCAAAGAAAGCTGATTACTTAAAACAATAAGTGTATCTGTGATTGAACTAATAAAGTAGGTATGTTATTAATCCTAACAATTGTATACTTTGCATCTATTATTAACTTGTTGGCATAATTATGTAACGTAGGTTAATTCAATCCTTAACAAATTAATTAAAACAGATAAATATGTTAATAGTTATGAACATTTTAATAGTTTATTTGATTATTTTGTCTTTGTTGATTTACATAAGATTTGGTAGTTCAATCAACTAAACATACAATATGTAGAACAACGAAGATAAAACATTCAATCCCATTATGATCAAATTATTGTATTAATTACGAAACTAATATTCCATTCTACTAAGAATTATTTGTTAAATCGATTTTCTTAATAATTAAATTAAATAATCGGTTAATCCGATCAATCAAGAGATAAGCGGGGGGAGCGCCTGTACACCCGCTCTCCGCCCCGCCCGCGAATTTACAAAGCCTATACTGATAAGGTCCAGATGCGAACTGAACTGGATTAGCTTTTGTTTGGACAAAACTTGACCAAACCCTAATCCATTACAGTACAGAAATTTACTGAAATCGTATAGACTTTGTTGGCTAAATTAATATGGATATTGTTGCTACAAATGCTAGTTTGTTGCGATCTAAACTTGAATAATATTTTAGTAATGACTCCGATTGTATTACTACATAGTACAACGTTTGGAGTACATTTCTTTGGTCAAATCATTCAACTTGCTAGATATTTATTAATACGATATCGTCTAGTCATTTGACAGAGTTCAAGATAGGTGCGACGACGAGCGAAGCGAGGAAGAGCGTGTTAGGTGACCTGCGACCAAACAGCGACCCGACTTTTTTTTTACATAGAACGACTTTTCTGGCAACAGTTCATTTTCCTGGGGGTTGCAATTCTAACCTAACCTAAGCCACTTTTCTGGCAACAGTTCATTTTCTTGAGGTTCGCAGTTCTAACTTAACCTAACCCACATTTTTGGTAACAGTTCGTTTTCTTGGGGGTCGCAGTTCTAACCTAACCTAACCCACTTTTCCAGCAACATTTCGTTTTCTTGGAGGTTGCAGATCAAACTAACCTAAACTACTTTTTTGGCAATTTACATGAATACTAGGTGAAAAGTAATTTAGTAAAAAAATAATTGTTGAAATCAATATTCAGTGAACTTTAGTGTCGTACAAATAATACTCGATGAATAATATTGAATAATGACGGCGAGACTCCGCTCGACTAGGTATTGTGAGAGCATTAATGTTTAAATATATCGCGACAAAATCTAAACCATTTGAGTAAATGAGTATTATTAAAATTTAGATATCACATTCAAACGTGCCTGAACTTACTAAACTCGACTAGGTTTTGGCGTGAATAATATTTGAAAATATGTATGCAAAAAGCTAATCCATTTCAGTGACTACTTTTTACCGAAACGGTATAGATATTGTCAAGTAATATGCATAAACAAAAGCTCACCTATTAAAATCTGCGTCGTGACTGAAATAGTATAGCTTTTGTAAATTCGCGCCCCGCCCGCGCCCCTCTCGCGGCGTGTGCCACCGTGCGAGCGAGCAGTCGAGTCTCAGTAGCATGCAGTTGCGTTAAGCTCATTCAATTACTTATTCCTCTGGAAAAACCTGGTGTGTACAAAGTTGAGTGCAGTTGTGGTAGTTCGCACATTGGGCAGACCAAACGCACTAGTGCCTGCAGAATTAAAGAACACATCGCTGCGGTCAAGAACAATCGGGTACAATAATCACTGGATCGAGTTGCATAGTCCCTAGGTCATTTCGACACCACTATATACCAAGATTGGTAAGAGAAGCCATTGAAATTCACAAATATAAAAATTTCAATCGTGAAGATCGGGTTTTAAACTGTCAAATGTGTGGAATCCTGTGATTTGTTTGTCTAAAAATAACCAGTGAAATCCGAATCAAACTCGCGTAGTGACACTGAGTGTAGTGTACTTTCAAAATGTTTAAATTAATAAATATCATCTTATTATAATATTTTTTATTTTATTTATTTACCCCTTTTCATAAAACTTTACGGGCCTGATTTAGTTTAATTATGTTTTATCCCTTTCTTTGTTGTTATATTTTATTAACTACTTATTCGTTTAAATTTGATAAATTTCCTTTGTGCTAGTTTTTATACGCGCCGTGCTGAATAAATGCTGGTCCTCGTACTCGTATTATACTCAAGGCATTAGTCTTAAATACTAAGTAGGTAATACAGATTACAGATTTATTCCAGATTTTTTTGAGGATCGGCCTAGACCGCCTCCATTTCACAAGCACGCCTCCTCCCGTGTTTGTAAAGCTAAACCGGTCTAGGCCGATCGCCAAAAAAATCTGAAATAAATGTATATCTTAGTATTTAAGACTAATGCCTTGAGTATAACAACGAGGACCATCAGCATTATTCAGCACGGCGCGTAAAAAAACTAGAGATCTGAAAGAAATGTATTAGCATGTATTAGTAAATGAGACAAAGTAAGTCATAGTACAATTGAACAAGAATGGTATTGTACTAAACAAGCTTCATAGTTGAAATGATTAAACAATTAAGATTCAAATTGAACAATATCTTAGTTCAGGCTAATAAAATGCATAAGTCGGTGTAATCATGTTCTTAGTTGATCTTATTTGGGTCAAATAGTTAATACAGTAATTCTTCATGTTAACATTGATTTACATCTTAGTTGAAATGATTAAACAATAGATTCAAATTGACCAATATCTTAGTTCAGGCTAATAAGGTGCATAAGTCGGTGTAATCATGTTCTTAGTTGAACTTATTTGGGTCAAGTAGTTAATACAGTAATTCTTCATGTTAACATTGATTTACTTCTTAGTTAAACTAACTTGTTTGTTTTAGTTGTTACAGTTACGTATCATGATAATAATTATCAAGCCCTTAGTTAGTATAATTATTTTTCATGTAAATATTGAACAAGATCTTTTTTTTTCATTTTCATTTATTCATTGTATAATCATGTATATAAACGCAAACAGGTGTAAATAATTAAATAAAGTCAGTCCATGACGCCCTGCTAGGGCACACAACATAAGTACTTAAAACTAATTAAATTAGGTTAAAACAAATTCGATTTAATTAAAAACAAATAATTTAAATTAAAACAATAAAACAAAATAAAATAAATTGGATAAAATTACAAACAATGCTAATTAAAAATAATAAAATCAATTTAATTAAATTCGAGTCAATTAAGTTAAAACAAATATAATTTCATACAATCAAAATAAATTAATTCTAATAATTTTCAAAGTCAAATTATACTCTAAATACAATTTTATAATTAAATTAGGTTTATAATAAATTGTCATCGTTAATAAAATCCTTTACAGAGTAATAACATTTTACAATTAATAATTTTTTCAGCTTGTTTTTAAATACTGCATATCGAGGTTCTTGTTTAATGGAATATGGAATTTTATTAGTAATGACTATACAGTTGTAGTGTGGGCTATTTTTATACATTTCTAGATTACATTTTGGGACCAATAGTTTATTTCGGTACTGCTCTCTAGTTCTCTGCTTATCTTGCTTTACTTCAAATAAGTGGGGATTTTCACGAACAAAGAGAGCAGAGTGCAGTATATAGATACAGGGCAATGTCAATAAACCATACTCAATAAAATATGGGTTACAACTAGTTGGAAGACGTACATTTGCAAGGACGCGTATACACTTTTTTTGCATTACAAACAGTTGCTTGGCTTCGGTGCTGCCCCCCCATAGCACAATACCATAGCAAAGCCATGCGTATGCGTTTGCGTAGTATGCAGATAATGCACATTCAAAATTTGTATTTGATTTTAGTATATGAAGCGCATACAGGAATTTTGACAATTTAGTTTTAACTTGTTGAATATGTGCTTTCCATTTTACTCCGGAATCTATTGTTATACCCAAAAGACTAAATTCCTCAACCTCCTGTACGTTACTTGCGTTTACATTTAGGTATAGTTCCAAAGGTTTTTTTTGCACTGGTTTGAACTGTATAATTTTTGTTTTATTTAAATTTATTTCTAAGTTATGGTCGTTAAGCCAGTCTTTTAGATTATTGTAAATATTTTTAAGGCGGTCGTTGCATTCAATGCTATTTTTGCAATTAAAAAGTAGTGACACATCGTCTGCAAACATTACGCAAGTCGTGTTGGTGTCTAGGACTTTCGGTAAGTCGTTAATGTAGGCTATGAACAGGAGGCATCCGCATACACTGCCCTGTGGAATGGAACATGTCGTGTAACGCATATCAGATGTAACGGGTCTGACTTCATTTGATTCAGTGTCAAAGTAATTTATTTCTACACATTGCCTGCGATTTTTGAGGTATGATTGAAACCAGTTATAAGCCAAACCACGTATTCCCATCCCGTGTAGTTTGTAAAGTAGAATTTCATGGGAGACTTTTTCGTATGCCTTTGTCATATCTAACAAGAATCAAGAAAGATCTTAATTGGTTCAGTTACATAACAATAGTAATAGAAATCAGAATTACCTTGTTTGATGTGTCTAAGTTCTTGTTAGGCTCGTATGGAATCAAGATGCTTGATTACGACTATCAAGATATTGATTGGGCCAACCAAATTTTTTTTAGAGTGTAAAAAGTGGCTAGACCGGACATATGGTGCCTTAACTTTCCGACTGACTCAGATCCTCTCGGGACATGGATGTTTCGGGAGGTATCTTAAGGACAGAGCCAGAAGAGAAATAACTGCAATATGCCACCACTGCGACTGCCCGGAGGACACTGCCCAACACACACTAGAAGTGTGCCCAGCCTGGGAAGAAGAGCGCCGCACTCTAAGCGCTGTAGTGGGACAAGACCTCTCGCTGCCCTCCGTGGTCCGAAACATGGTGGACAGCGACAGGTCGTGGAAGGCTGTGCTGGACTTCTGCGAGGCGGTCATGGCGCAGAAAGAGATGGCGGAGCGCGGTAGGGAAGACGATCCAGCTTCCCAGCCGATGCGTCGCAAGCGCGTGGGGCGGCGGCGGCTCGCATATGACCGCCGACTTCCCCCTTAAGGGTTCCTGTGGGCGATAGGCTCGGGGACGTCTGTCGCCTATACAAGGGTCCCTGGGATGGCGAGCACGCCGTAATAATGGCGCGCAATTAGGGAGGTAGGGGGAATATGAAATTTCGTCCAGAGTTGTGTCCGGAGTCCGGACGGCCGCTGGCGAGGTTGCGGAAGAGTGCCGCAATGTCCCTGTGACCTCGCCATATAGCGTTGAGCCGGCCAAGAGGGGTTTTAGTGGGTATACCGTGGGCCTCATTAGCCTATACGGGAGTCCCACATAACCACCCAGGCCCGTCCCCGCGCCTGGGTGGTATGCGTAACGCATTTCCCCTCTATAAAAAAAAAAAAAAAAAAAAGGGTTAGGTTAGGTTAGGTTCGGGGGGGTGTCGTGGTGACGTGCTTGCGACCCCGTTGCACCCCCCTTACGGCATAGACGGAAACGCCGCAGGGGTTTTAGTGGGTATTCTTCTCCCCTCCCTCTGACTAGCAGAGGGAGTTACGGCACAGTGGTCGATCAACATTGCGATAGTAGCGGAGCCCTATAAAGTCCCCGACAGAATCGTCTGGGCCGGGGATCTGGATGGAACCGTGGCCATAACTACGCGGAGCGCCGCCGGCTCCAATCCATTCAAGAGCGTTATAAAAGGTCACGGCTGCGTCGCAGCGGTCTGTGGGGATTTGGCGGTAGTCGGAGTATACTTCTCTCCAAACAACACTGGGTTACAACGGAAGAACAGCGCTGGCTTTGCCAGCAACATGCTGAGTTGTGACCCTTTTATGGCATTTTTCACTAAATGTTATACATTGTATATTTGTCAACATGTTTTTGTCATCTGTGTTTGTTTGTCATAAATAAATGTATTTCTATTCTATTCTATTCAAACAAAACTCTGGCTGAATTTGAGGCCTTCCTTGTTGAGGTCGGTGCTCTTGTTGGTCGGCTACATCCCACCCCGGTCATCGTGGCTGGCGATTTTAACGCAAAACATGCAGCATGGGGATCCCCAGTGACGGATCCACGGGGACGTACTCTTTTGGAGTGGGCAATTGCGGCTAACCTGGCAGTCGCAAATAAAGGAACGGCAAACACGTGCGTGCGCCAAGGGGGTGGCTCTATTGTAGACATCACGTTTACGAACGCTGCCCTGGCACGCCGCGTTCAGGGATGGGAGGTCCTGGTGGATGTCGAGACCCTGTCAGATCACCGTTACATCCGGTTCGGTGTCTCTGCACTCCCTAGGCTCTCTCTCCCAAGACGGAATGACCCGGTCCAAAACTGCCCACGCTGGGTACTCAAAAAACTCGACCGAGAAGCCCTAGAGTTGGCGGCCATGGTACAAACATGGACAACAGAACCGGAAGAGTTGGTTGATGTCGAGGCGGAAGCTGAATGGTTCCGCAACTGCATGATGGAGGTCTGCGACGCGGCCATGCCTCGAGTCAAGGCCTTCTCTCCCCGACGCTCCGTGTACTGGTGGTCTCCAGATCTTGCGCAGTTGCGCGAGGAGTGCGTGCTCACGAGACGTCAGTACACGCGACAACGGAGTCGACAGTACAGAGACGAAGAAGCAGATGCGGCCCTGTACACAAAATATAAGGAGGCAAAAGTGGCACTAAAAGCCGCCATCGCACAAGCCATAGACCGGTCACGAGAGGAGTTTCTGGAGACTCTGAACAGGGATCCATGGGGGAGGCCGTACAAGCTTTATCAAACTGCACAACGGGACTTAATCGCGTATTTAAGTTTTAAGATTTACCTCCGACGTTTCGAGGACGGCGTTGTCCCCGTGGTCTCGGAGAAGACTGGCTCAAGTTGACATCAACATCTTCTAGCCGCGCGAGTTTTTCGAACTACCCGCACTTGGTCTTGTTTATCAGTTTGAACGTTTTGCGCACTAGGGATGTCACTCTGTCGACACACAACACTAACGATATTCGATTTATCGACTGTCGATATTCGTTTCCGCTTACATTTACAAGCTTGCAAGCGTACAAGCTTGTTAGGCAGAAGCTTCGGCCTTGGGCACCCCCGCTGACGCAGAGTCTCCAACCTCAGCTGCTGGACGACGTAGTTGAGGCTCTATTTCCGCACAGGCCTCGGCAAGGTCCACCACCCATGGCTCCACCTAGGGCAGCTGAGAGGCAGCGAGAAGCAGAAATGCAGACGCCCCCTGTCACCGACGGTGAGCTGGGAGCAGCGGTTCTGAGACTACGGGCCAAAAATACAGCACCCGGATTGGACGGGATCCGAGGTCGAGCCTGGGTCCTGGCCATGGAGGCCCTTGAGCCAAGGCTACGTCGGTTTTTCAGTGCATGTCTCGAGCAGGGTCGCTTTCCTGACTCCTGGAAAATTGGTCGGTTGGTACTCTTGAGGAAAGAAGGTCGTCCTGCGGATTCACCGTCGGCCTACCGGCCCATCGTGTTGCTTGATGAGGTGGGCAAGCTCTTTGAGCGGATTATTGCAAACCGTCTTATCAAGCACTTAATGACGGAAGGGCCGGACCTGGCTGATTGCCAGTACGGATTCCGCAGGGGTCGCTCAACAGTCCACGCGATCTTGCGGGTAAAGAAACTGGCGGAGGATGCAGTGTCCCAGGGTGAGGTCGTCTTGGCAGTGTCATTAGACATTGCCAACGCCTTTAACACTCTCCCCTGGGATTGCATAAATGAGGCGCTGTTATACCACCAAGTGCCCCACCATCTCAGCCGAATAGTGAAGGCCTACCTGCTGCGGCGGTTCGTGGCCTTCCCCGGGCAGCATGAGTGGGGGCGTCGGGAAATGGTGTGCGGTGTTCCACAGGGGTCAGTGTTGGGGCCACTCCTGTGGAACATCGGATATGATTGGGTGTTACGGGGAGCACTTCTGCGCGGGGTCGACCTAGTGTGTTACGCCGACGACACACTTGTGACGGCGCGGGGGGCCTCATTCAGAGAAGCCGCTATTCTAGCCACGGCGGCCGTAGCCCATACAGTAGGCAAAATAAGACGGCTAGGTCTAGAGGTCGCCTTGAACAAATCGGAGGCTATCTGCTTTCACGGGCCCAGGAGGACGCCCCCGCCCGGGGCTCATATAATCGTGGGAGGCGTGCAGATTGCCATCAAGCCTACCATGCGGTATTTGGGCATCACCCTAGACAGCCGTTGGTCTTTTCAGGCCCACTTCGAGCGGCTGACTCCGAAGCTGCTGGGTGCGGCTGGTACGCTCGGACGCCTGCTCCCTAATATAGGGGGGCCGAAAAGTTCATGCCGGCGTCTGTACTCGGGAGTCGTACGCTCTATAGCCCTGTACGGAGCCCCAGTCTGGGCTGGCGGTCTTACTGGCAAGAACGTCACCCAAATGCGCCAAGCGCAACGGGTGATGGCAATAAGATCTATACGGGGCTACGGGACAATTTCCGGCGAAGCTGCATGCGTGCTGGCTGGATCCCTGCCATGGGACTTGGACGCGAGAGCCCTTGCGTCAGTTTTCTTCTGGCGCGAGGAGGCGCGGGCCCGGGAGTTCGGAGCACCGCGCGAGATTGAGGCCAAACGAGAAGAGCTCTCTCGCGAGGCAATTGAAGAGTGGGTGAACCGGCTCGAGCGACCAAGTGCGGGAGTCCGGACAATTGCGGCGATCCGACCGGTCATGTCCCAGTGGCTAGAACGACCGCACGGTGCTCTCACCTTCCGGCTTGTGCAGATTCTTTCGGGGCATGGCTGCTTCGGGAGATATCTGCACAAAATTGCCGGCAGAGAACCAACGGAGGAGTGCCACGAATGTGGCGCAGCAATCGACACCGCACAACACACACTGGAGGAGTGCCCAGTGTGGGGGCCGGAGCGAGACGACCTGATTGCAAAAGTGGGGCCGGACCTGTCGCTGCCGGCCATGGTCAAGGCCATGGTAGACAGCGAAGGTTCATGGCAAGCGGTTAAGACCTTCTGCGAAGACGTTCTTCAGCAGAAGGAAATGGCGGAACGCGCCAGAGAGTCCGACCCAATGGCCGACCAACGGCGCCGCAAGCGTGCTCGACGCAGACGGCTCGCACATGACCGCCGCCTGCCTCCATAGGTTGACCGCAGGATGACAGGCACGGGGACGCCTGTCATCCGTCACACACGTGGTCCCTGAGAGGGTGACCGTACTTGATACGGTCCACAGAAACGAGGCCATCAAGGGCCTCCGGAGGCGATGGTCCGCCAACACGGACCGGTGCTGGTGGTGCTGTAGAAGTAAAGCGCGAGCGTTCCTACAGCCCACCGTTACAGCACAATGGCGGCACACGGGGGGGTTGTTTAGTGGGTAGACTTGGGTCTCATTAGCCCAAGGAGTCCCACATAACCACTCGGGTCCGTCCCCGCACCCGAGTGGTATGCGTAATTGCATTTTCCCCTCCTCAACAAAAAAAAAAAAAAAAAAGGTTAGGTTAGGTTAGGTTAGGTTTTTTTTTTTTTAAATGTAGCAAGTGTTTTACTTGCCATCGTCAATCCTCGGACATGATCCGAGACTTTGTTTGCATTTTTATTTTTTATTTTGCTTATTTAAATAATTTTTATTCTTTAGTTTTTATTTCTATTTATCTTTTTGCTATTATTTTGATTACATTTTACTTTAAGGTGCTGGGATATCATGTCATCTATCAATCAATATGTGTCATAATATGTACACATATTGATTGTTAGATAGACTAGTTTATATTTATTTCTAATTGATCATATTTATCTATTGGGCGTTTCTCAGAGATGACCTTCGGTGCCTGACTTCGGTGCCAAATATTTTTTTTAACTTATTTGATATGCGACTTTAATTCCTAAAATCTAGCCTTAGAATAAAAAATATTGGTAGTGGAGGCCTCCATTAGAACCTTATAGTTTTTAAGATATTTGAGATTGAAAAAACACCGAAATCATGTGCAGGCACTGAAATCAATTGGCGTCACCGAATTCAATAATGCATACACAAAAATCACATTTCAATTTTATATCTCAATCGTATTACATTTTAATCATATTTTTCATTCTTATTTGATTATAAGCGATGTAATACGTCAACGGCTATCTCGCCGACTCGCATGAGACGAAATTCGTAAAAATGGCGAATGTGCTTAAATGTAACACGTGTAATATCGTTATTAATGAACTGTTGTGCTACATACAGAATAAACTATCGGTAATAGATGACGACACTTTAGTGCGCCTTTGTAGAACGTCGTTTTCCAGCGAAGAGATAAAAAAATCAAAATGTTTATTGTTTGATTCTGTGTCGACCGATCATCGCAAAATATCGCGAAAAAACAGTGGCAAGGAGGTTCGAGACTTGGAGGACATTGTGGCACTACTACGATCAGTCGAAATAGATAAAGTGCCCGTGTTCGTTGCGCGTAAACTCGAGAACTTACCTCCAATAACGGTAGATCATTTAGACTGTACAAAACTGTTAAAAGATCTCGCAAAGATGCAAAATGACATTACGCTAATAAAATCTTCTTATGCTACAATAACTCAACTTGAGGAGCTACGTTTGGATTTAAATAATATGAAATATGCGTCAATACCGCAATCCCCCTTTAGCAAGGTGAATGCGAGGCGGGGAGCGTGGATGTATGACAGTGGCCCAATTGGGCTATCCCACTGTTCCACAAACTCAGAAAAAGAGAACTCTTCCTGCACGTCACAAGTATCTCCTACTATACCGCTAAATAATGATAATAAGATAAACAATAGGCAGTTATCTCCGAAGAAACAATCGCCACACAAAAATATTCAAGTAAAGTGTCACAATAACAACGAAATCGCAACATCGAATCCGTTATTATCCGTTGAGGTGAGTCATCCTCCCCTACCGGAGATTGCTGAACCGTGTGCGCAAGCGGCCAAGGAATGTGATACGGATACCCACTGCGCGGTGACAGACAACAACAGCTACCCGCGCGACGACAATAATAGTGAAAACGGTGAATGGATTACAAAGACCTATAAGCGTAATAAACCGAATTACCGTTATGCGGGAAAACGAGGCTTAGCCTGCGATGCGCAAAACAATGTTAAGTTTAGGGCGGCCGAGAGGAAAATACCGATTTTTATCTCAAATGTAAACAAAGATTGCCTTGAATCCGATATTATAAACTATGTCAAGGACAAAACACAGGAAAACATAATATTAGAAAAACTAAATATCCAAAAAAAATCCCATAATGCATTCAAGTTTTTCGTATTGGAAAGTAAAGAGTCACTTTTCCTGGATGCTAAAATATGGCCTAAGGGCATAGTATTTAAGAGATTTGTGCATTTTAGGCAAAGCACGGCGAACAGAAAGACATCTGTTGACGGCACACATAATAGCATTCATAATGGAAAAAACAAATAACCAAAAATGTATAAATAGTGCCAATGGATTGGTACAGTTAGTAAGCTTTAATTGTAAGAACGTAAAGCGGTCAGTGGATTCTATACGGCAATTATGTCAGTCTTCGGATGTCATTGCCTTGCAAGAAACCTGGTTGCGGCCTGACGATATACATTACTTAGCTGAGATAGACACAAGGTTTGGATATACTGGAACCTCAGCGATGGACACCACGGTTGGCATGATTCGTGGAAGACCGTATGGCGGTGTCGCGCTGATGTGGAATAAGAGTGTGTTTCCCAACGTTTCTATTGTGCAGTGTGATAACGCGCGCGTAAGTGCCATAAAAATTAACCTCCCTCGAGAATCGTTACTTGTGTTCAGTGTTTACATGCCTACGGATAAAATTATGAACTTAGTGGAATTTACGGATTGCCTTAGCCTGGTGAGTGCTACTATTATTAATGAGGATGTCCGTTTAGCATACATATTAGGAGACTTTAACGCTCATCCGGACGAATTATTTTATAACGAAATGATAAATTTTTGTTCCGAACAAAAGTGGACTTGTGCTGACATTGAAACGTTAGGATTGAGATCAAATACCTACAGTTTTATCAGCGAGGCTAACGGGTCTAGGCGGTGGCTAGACCACATTTTGACGACGGAATCTGCCACGAAAACAATTGTAAATGTTAGCTTTAGTTATGATGTAATATGGTCAGACCACTATCCTCTCTGTATTAAATGTAACTTTGGTAATATTGGGTCCGAGTTATTATACGAAATAAAGCCTGTGACTAACAAGATTATTTGGGGGGAAAGAAAACCCGAACAAGTAGATCTGTATAACAAAATTTGTAATGAGCGGCTTGGCCGAATTAATTATTCTAATGACTTTAAATCTTGCGGTGACCGTTGTTGTGATGACGACACACACAAAAGACTTATAGATGCATTATATGTTAATATAATAGAGGTTTTGAGCGTTGCGGCCACTGGTTGTTATTCTTTGAAACGTGCCTTTAAAAAGAAACCAGTAGTCATTGGATGGAACAAATATGTCCGTGCGGCGCATTTGGAGGCTAGGGATAAATTTAAGTTATGGATTTTGTATGGAAAACCTAAAGCCGGACGTGTTTATGATGACATGCAAAGTAGTCGTAATGTTTTTAAACAGCGCTTGAAGTGGTGTCAAAATCACAGCGAACAAATAAAAATGGACATCTTGGCAAGTCATCATAGAAATCAAGACTTTCGTAGCTTTTGGAAATCAACTAAGAGGCTGAATGGCAAACCTAGTCTTCCGGCAAGTATTAATGGCATTAGCGATCATAACAGTATAGCCAGCATATTTAAATCTCATTTCACTGTATCGTCACCTTTGGTGGCATCGCCGTCAGAAGGTGATGAATGGCCGCGAGGACAGGAAATTATAGCTAGATTTGATGCGAAAGACGTACATGCAGTAATTCAATCAATGGCTCGGGGAAAATCTCCTGGACACGACGGCCTAAGCATAGAACACCTTAAGTATGCTGGCTCTCACTTGCCTAGAGTACTGGCCTTATTATTTAACCTTTGCATGAGTCATTCTTACTTGCCAGATGCTCTAATGAAAACTGTAGTTGTGCCAATAGTTAAAAACAAAAATGCTGATATAAGTGATAAAAGCAACTATAGGCCGATTTCATTGGCAACCGTGATCTCTAAGGTGCTTGACAGTCTGCTCAGCACTCAGCTTGACAAGTACCTAAATCTACATCACAACCAATTCGGCTTCAGACCGGGCCTGTCAACCGAAACGGCTATCTTGAGTTTAAAGCAGACAGTCAGGTACTATACGGGTCGAAGCACGGCCGTGTATGCGTGTTTTCTTGACCTCTCTAAAGCGTTCGACCTGGTTAATTATGATGTATTATGGCAGAAACTAAAAAACATCAATATGCCTACTGAGCTTTACCGCCTCTTTAAGTTCTGGTATATTAACCAGGTCAACGTGGTGAGATGGTCAAACGCATATTCGGATCCATACAGGTTGGAGTGCGGGGTGAGGCAAGGGGGTATCTCCTCACCCAAGCTCTTCAACCTGTATGTAAATGCATTAATAGAGGAGCTCAGCAGCACTCATGTCGGCTGCCACATTGATGACGTATGTCTCAACAACTTAAGCTACGCTGACGACATGGTGCTGTTGAGTGCCTCTCCGTGTGGCCTTGGGCAGTTGCTTGGCATATGTGAGCAATATGCTAAAAGTCACGGTCTAATGTACAATATAAAAAAGAGCGAATGCATGGTCTTTCAAGTCAGAGGTAAAGATCTGCCACCTGTGCCGCCTATTCGATTATATGGTACTCCTTTGAATAGGGTAGAATCTTTTAAGTATCTTGGCCATGTGGTAACCTCTGACTTGAAAGATGATGCCGATATTGAGCGAGAACGGAGGGCGTTGTCTGTTAGGGCAAACATGGTGGCCCGCAGGTTCGCTCGTTGCTCTGCTGAAGTTAAGGTAACTCTCTTTAGAGCCTTTTGTACAACTTTTTACACGAGCAGCCTGTGGATCTCTTATACGCAGAAACAGTACAACGCCCTCCGTGTACAGTACAACAATGCCTTCAGGATGATGATGGGGCTGTCTCGCTACTGCAGCGCATCGGGGATGTTTGCTGAAGCTAGGGTAGACTGTTTCTACACCACAATGCGGAAGCGGTGCACATCCCTGTCGCGTAGGGTGCGGGACAGCTCTAACATTATCCTGAGGGCATTTGCGTCAAGGTTTGACTGTCAGTACATAAACCATTGTAATATGATACATGTACTGACAGGCAAGCCAATATACTGTATGTAGAAAGTCTGTGATGTCCTGTATATATACTAACCTTAGTTGTAGGAACATTAATTTAATGATTTCACACTGTTACTAACACATGTAATGTATTAATGTAATGTAATGTAATGTTATAATTTAATTTAAATTTCAATTTCAATTTCAATTTCAATTTCAATTTCAATTTCAATTTCAATTTCAATTTCAATTTCAATTTCAATTTCAATTTCAATTTCAATTTCAATTTCAATTTCAATTTCAATTTCAATTTCAATTTCAATTTCAATTTCAATTTCAATTTCAATTTCAATTTCAATTTCAATTTCAATTTCAATTTCAATTTCAATTTCAATTTCAATTTCAATTTCAATTTCAATTTCAATTTCAATTTCAATTTCAATTTCAATTTCAATTTCAATTTCAATTTCAATTTCAATTTCAATTTCAATTTCAATTTCAATTTCAATTTCAATTTCAATTTCAATTTCAATTTCAATTTCAATTTCAATTTCAATTTCAATTTCAATTTCAATTTCAATTTCAATTTCAATTTCAATTTCAATTTCAATTTCAATTTCAATTTCAATTTCAATTTCAATTTCAATTTCAATTTCAATTTCAATTTCAATTTCAATTTCAATTTCAATTTCAATTTCAATTTCAATTTCAATTTCAATTTCAATTTCAATTTCAATTTCAATTTCAATTTCAATTTCAATTTCAATTTCAATTTCAATTTCAATTTCAATTTCAATTTCAATTTCAATTTCAATTTCAATTTCAATTTCAATTTCAATTTCAATTTCAATTTCAATTTCAATTTCAATTTCAATTTCAATTTCAATTTCAATTTCAATTTCAATTTCAATTTCAATTTCAATTTCAATTTCAATTTCAATTTCAATTTCAATTTCAATTTCAATTTCAATTTCAATTTCAATTTCAATTTCAATTTCAATTTCAATTTCAATTTCAATTTCAATTTCAATTTCAATTTCAATTTCAATTTCAATTTCAATTTCAATTTCAATTTCAATTTCAATTTCAATTTCAATTTCAATTTCAATTTCAATTTCAATTTCAATTTCAATTTCAATTTCAATTTCAATTTCGGGGTGGGTGGAGGGTGCTGGAGATCTCCAGCATTCTGAAACACTTGAGCTAATTTGTAACTCCTATATTTAGACATAAAGACGTAAGACATTGAGGATTGTTAAAACATTTGCTATGTTCAATTTGTGTCTATGGCTATCCTTTAGAAATATCGATCAGTAAGGTACGCTCAGTGCCTTTGAAGCGATCTCGACATTAGAAGGCCACTTTCTTTTTAATCCCTTGTTCTGAACATCCCGTCCCTTGGGTGCATAATACTTACATACACAAGTTATTGTAAAAGAAGTGGGATCTGCATTCATTTAACATGGCTGACACGTTTAAAGTTATCGAGGTGTAGGGCCTCAGGTGATACAGAGGACAATTAACATAATTTACTTCATTGGTTTGAAGAGAACATCAAGACAGAGAAAGAAACATTGGGTCTACAAGTTTCAACACACGTCTGGTTTAAAAAACTACTCATAGTAAACTAGTGAATTTTTGTACCTATTATGACTTAATTTACTTACAAACATAATTTTACGTTTATACAACGTATCTTGCACTTTTTAGGTGTGATAAATTAGTACAACAAGCTAGTATACAAAGCAGGATTTGAATTCAGTGATCACTTTTTTGATATCGGTGGTCAAAAAATCCACCGAATCCAAGGAAATCAACACCAGTGATGTCAAAATTAATCGCTTTTTAGCAATTAGAGAAATAGCATGAGTGATACAGAGGAGATGTAATAATGATGGATTTACGTACTTTCGAGGATTTCTTAAGCACTTGCATAACGATAAATGCACTGAAACTTTCGGAGTAAATTGCACCACCGATCTCAAAAAAACATAGAACCAAACCCACCGAAGGACGGTGAAACCTTTAAAAAATCACTTTAATATACTGTGACTGTACCTCTACTCTATTCAACGGTTAAGGCACAACTAAAGCATACTATGTTTGAGACACTGAGTTCCTGGTTTACAACTTTGAAGGAGTACCGACATGTTTTGCAAATTACACCGAAATCAGGCACTAGCCCGGGACACATCGTAAATTTGGTTTTATTCAATGAGTTGAGCAAACACATTATTGTGATATAAAGAATATGATAAGTTAACTAATACCTTATGCGTGATTATCCATAATAACTGCGATCTAATGCCCCATCTTGAGTAATAATTTTTTGTTTCATAAAATCTGGGTGCGGGACACTCCCACCGAACATCATTTTTGGCATTTGAATTTTTTTTCCTTGTATTATATAAATAATAAATAAATAATTTGATAGTGTCCCAGACAGAACATAGGCTGAAGATCATGCCTAAATTAATTCAGATTTATTGAACAGTAAATTCAATCATTTATTGCCCCGGACACGTAAAAATGGCCCTCCTGAGAAATGCCCTATTACTTCCATTATTATTATCATTTATGCTTTCTTGCCCATGGAGCTGTGCTGCCGTTTTGGATACATACTTTCCGAATTATTGTCTTGCAGTATTTGGCAAACGTTTCGTGGGTGGACTTATCGACCAATAGTATATTGAAATTACATCTTATAATTTTTTCATTTAATTTTAGTTCGGTGTTTAATCGGAGCTCCTCAAATCGTGGACATTCTGTGAGTACATGTTTTGTTGTTTCGATTATGTTGGGGTCACATGGGCATGACGGGTTGTTCTTTACTTTGAAACGGTGTAGATAGTAGCCCGTTCCGCCATGTCCAGTGATCACTTGTGTGAGCAAATTATCTGGTGTATGACTTGTTGCATACCTATACGCCGACGTTGCATCAGGGAGGAAATCTGCTATTTGCTTTTCTTTTGTTAACTCTTTATATATTTTTGACCATTTATACAGCGTTTCCTCCCTGATGGTCCGCTTGGCGTATGAGGTTGGAAACAAATCATACGCAGCTTTTGTTTTCTTCCGAAGAGCTGCATATTTAGCTAATTCATCAGCCCGTTCGTTGCCCACCGTGCCACAGTGAGCTCTCAACCAGAATAGCCGTACGGTTGTTCCGCTTTTTTGCAGTGCATATATTTGCTCCCTGATTCGGAAGACAAGCGGGTGGAGGCACGTCTGATTCTCTATAGCTTGTAGTGATGACATGCTGTCACTAAAGATGTTAATTGTAGTGTCTTTTAATTTTGCTGCCAATTCGCCTGCCTTCAGAATCGCGAGAAGCTCCGACTGGAACACACTGCAGTAGGTTTCCAACCGGAAAGTGCACTGTCTTATTTCTTCGTCATTTCTCCACGCAGTTATTGCCGCACCGACCTTTCCCTCTATTTTACTGCCGTCTGTGAAAATACGAAGCCCTTCAATTTGGTATTTGGCCACGGTTTCCTCTGACAGGTCTTCGACCTTTTCAAAGGTAAGCGGGGCCAGGTCCACAGGATGAGGAGTATTTGTATATGGCACCCGAGCCTCGTATTCTCTGTCTGGCAGCTGCAATAGAGGGCTTCCTCTTTTTATGCAGTAAAGACGGGCAGCTTCTTGAACTCTCAAGTCCAGTGGGAGCAAGCCTGCAACAGCGAGGGCGGGTAGCAATGCAACTGTCCTGTAAGCCTTACATATACGTCGCGCAAATCCTCTTTGTGTAGCTTTCAATTTTTTACAGATTTCCAGTTTTTCTGTTGCAGGCGCCCACACACTTGCAGCGTATAGTGCTATTGGTTCGACAACTGCTTGGTATATTGTTTTCTGGACACTGGGATTCAACCCCCACGTAACCCGTGCAGCTCTTTCTAATCGTTGGTAAAAGGTTACCAGCTTTTTGCACATAAGGGTCACGTGATTGTTGAATGTCAGCCCGTCGTCGAGTTGTATACCAAGCAGTTTGAAGTCTTTAACTATCGGGATCACAGTGCCGTTCATTTTGAGTTGGATGCCTTTTTTGTCGATATGCTTTCGCGTCAGAATCATAGCGTTCGTTTTTGCCGGCGAGAAGTTCAGCTTGTTTTCTAGACCCCACTTGTGGACCCAGTCTAGCGCTTTATCAGTTATTTGAGTTAGTTCTGTCAATTTTTCCCCGGCTATCACGAGCACTACGTCATCGGCGAAAGCTTGGCAGTGAACGTCGTTTGATTGCGTGAAGTGTCTAATGAGTGGGTCAAGTATAACGTTCCATAAAGTCGGTCCGGCAATAGAGCCTTGCACACATCCGCGTGTTTGAGTTTTCTCCAATACTTCACCGGCATAATTAATTTGTATACTCCTGCCTTCCAAATAAGAGCTCAAAACCCTTTGTAGGTTACCAGGGCACTTTCTTGCTGCTATCTCAGCCTTCATTTTTGGCCACCAAGCGTTGTCAAAGGCTCCCTCTACGTCCAGTGAGATCAGTATAGCTATTCGCTTTCCTATTATATGTTGTTTCAGCACTTTTACTAGATCGTAGAGGGAGTCCTCTGTGCTTTTTTGTGGCATAAAGCCATATTGATGCTGGTCTATAGGTTAGGTTAGGTTTTTTTTTTTTTTTTTTTTTCTC